>NW_010527882.1:0-6756 GCF_000687285.1 Phaethon lepturus
GGAGCCAGCGCGGGCCTCGCCCGTCGTGCCTCGGTCCCGCGGACCTTCACCTTCCCCTCTGGGGAAGCGAAAAGACCGGCCATCCGCCGCCACGGACCCATCGCTCGTGTGCCTAACGGCACTGCCTCACCGGAGAGAAGCTTTCCCCTGTTCCGCGGTCCCAGCCAGCCCGCACGCTGCCGCGGGCCCGGCGCGGCTCGGCGCGGGGAGGAGAGGGCTGGGAACGCTCTGCCGTTGTGAAGAAAGGCTAGGAGAGTTGGGGTTGTCCAGCCTGGAGAAGAGAAAGCGCTGGGGAGACCTTATTGCAGCCTGCCAGTACTTCAAGGGGGCCTGTAAGAAAGATGGGGACAGACTTTTTAGCAGGGCCTGTAATGATAGGACAAGGGGCAATGGTTTGAAACTAAAAGAGAGCAGATTTAGACTAGAGAGAAGGAAGACATTTTTCAAAGTGAGGGTGGTGAAACAGTGGACCAGGTTGCCCAGAGAGGTGGTAGTTGCCCCATCCCTGGGAACATCCCAGGTCAGGTTGGATGGGGCTCTGAGCAACCCGAGTTGAAGATGTCCCTGCTCGTTGCAGGGGGGTTGGACTAGGCGGCCTTTAAAGGTGCCTTCCAACCCAAACCATGGTATGATTCTGTGATTCGGTGACTTTTTTTCGCCAGACAAAACCTGCCTCTGGCTGTGGGCAAGGCTTCCCCGGCTGCCATCTCACCACCTTGCTGCCTGTGGGCGGGTGGTGGAGCGCGAAGTTAATCGTTTCCTGGCTGTTGAATGAGTAGTTCACCTTGAAGAACTAATGAGTTTTTCTTTAGGGGAAGGTTATGCAGAATTTCCAGTTCTTTCATGTGTGATGCAAAAGCTCTGTCTTGCTCAATGCACAACCATAGATCATGATCATATGGAAAAAAGGTATTTTCCTTTGAAGACCTGCTTCCTTCCCCGTGCATCTTCACGGAGGCCGCAGATGAACTGGTAGTTGTATTTTTTGTTTTTATCGTTTTTGTTTAGTTGTATTTTTTATTCCAGTAGTCACTGGAAACTTCAAACCGACTTGATGTAAAAAAAAGATTAAAAAATAAATTAGATGCAAATGTGTAATCAGCGTTAGTCCATCTGAAATGGGCATTTCCCACCCCATCGCTTGCGTGAATGAAAAGCGGGTTTCGGGCCCCAAGTGAAATCGCCTTGAGCGCCCGCCAGCATCTGCCATGCGGCCGTTCCCCACCAGCGTCTGCCTCCCGCTTCACCTGCCATAGCTCAGCCTTTTCACGTGCCTGACTAGTTCACGGCTTAAGCCCTTGGAATTCTTTCAGTTATTTTCAAAGGATTTTGGATCAGGCAGCCACCGCGTTGCACATGAACTTTCCTAAGCAGTGCCCCACGCTAACAAAGCCAGAAATGTTGCCAGATTGCTAAAGGATTGTGTTACAAAATCCATGGCCGTGGACAAAGTGCATGTTTTAATCACATGCTGAAAGGCATAACTCTGACCTAGTAAGTGTCCCCATGCCAAATAATAGAGGTTAGGGTTTAAAATGTGAAAAGTGTTTATTTTTCTTTGATTTGAAGGTGACTGAATCACACTGATTCAGACTTGCCTGAGTAATTTTACTCAAGTAAGTACAAAGCTGCTGAATCCAAAGAAAAGTACTTGATTTGAAGTGAAAAGCAATGTAAATCAAGCAGATCTGGATGCTTGATAATTCTCATTAATCCACGTGAAAATATTTATTTATATGAGGTGTCATTTGAAGAAATCAACAACTTGAAAACACTATTTATATAAATGTAATTCCCTGTCCTCCCGAGGCCCTTCCAACTTCATTTAATATCCTCATCAGTAAAGATGATCTTAAATCTATTTTTGCAATACAGGCTTCAGGATCAGAGACAATGCTGTAGTACATATTTATATCGTTGTAAAGACATGTGAATTAAATGGTATCCATTAAATGGATTTTCAGGTTTAAATACATGCATTTACAGGCATATTTTACAGATGTTACTTAGGCATGTAAGTACAGTCATGGATATCTGCAAATTAGTTTGTGCATAAACAGTTCCAGGTTGCAAACATTCCCAAAATCCTAGTGTTAGTAAAGCGTGTCAGATCAAATTTATACATTTTTTACGCATGTTCTTCAGAAAACGCGTTGCGGTGTTTTAAGACACCTACTTTTCATTTACGTTCGATTAAAAGAAAACCTAAACCTGATTATCACGCATGTAGGACGATGACACCTACTGGATATTTTTGATTTTGCAATTTGCACTACATAGTTTCAAATGTGGAATCATAAACCAAATTCAACTTTGTTGCACAAGCATAACTCCACCAAATTCTCTTCAGTTATACAAACAAATTCAGGGAAATTTGTCATATTATTTTAGGTTAAATGCAGTCTAAACTCTTCGTTAATCTGGGAGTTAAATCCTATTCTAAGTAAATTCATATTAATACTCCTATTTAAAAAGTTTTCTTCGTTGGGGACTTCTGCTATTTCTTGTTCATAAACTAACAAACAAATTAAGCAGAAAGCTCCTTTCTTGGTCTATATAGATTAATTGTTAAGCACGAATAGTCCTGCACTCCTGGACGAAGGTTGTTCCACGCGTCGCTGCAGCTGCGCGTACCTGCCTTGGTAAACGTGTCAAGTGTCGGGCCTACACCCCATGACAAGGCAGCGCAAAAGCACATGCCCTGGGGAGTTGTTTCACAGTAAATAAGAACTTCACACTTGAAAATGCTTTCCGAATAGCTTAATACACCTCCTATATCAGGCTATGAGTCGGAAAGTAGCAGATCAATTTATTGCAACAACAAATATAAATCACTGGAATTCTTTGCTGCTCTGTATATCACGTGGCAGAAGGTTGGGGTTTTGCTCTCGCATAAAAAAATTTTTTTAATTTTGGCAGCTCAGAGTGGTCAAAATTCATACATTTTTTCAAAAGCTATTAAAATTCTTCAGTTTGAGATTTTTAGAACAAGAGGAACTGTATAAATACACATGATCAAGTGTAGCATCCCGTGGTTTCCTTGAACTGCAGCTGTGCAAGTAGCATGCTCTGAACTGGACATAAAGCAATCTTTATTATCTCATGGAACGGTAGAACCGCATACTTTCTCAAGCAGTCTGCCAAGGCCATGGTTAGTGTCTGTGCCACATCTAAAACCACTTTTTCGGCAAAACAACTTCTGAGTTTTTAAAACTCCTCCTTTTGCTTAAGCGCTCTCCTGAGCCCTTCAAGCCAAAGGCTTTATTGGAGTAACGCCAAAGCTTACATCAGATATTACAAAAGCACATGGTCTTGCAAAAATCACATTCTTATAAGTAAATAGAATAAAAATGCATTTTTTTGTAACTGCAAGATCCTGAAAAGCTTTAAATACACACAGTTTCTTTGCCTTGAAATACCACAAGTAAATTTAGCCTGATACAATAACCATAAATCTGGTAAGAATGAAAAACAGTTGGCTGCTAAGAAAAACAATGCAAAATGTGCATGTCAAAAATTCGTTTTAGTTTGCAATGAATGCAGCAATCCATTAACTATTTCCAAATTTAATTACTCCTTCCCAGGAGTAATTAATTCACCTTTTGTGGTGAATGATGCAATTTCATTTTGCATTCCTTATATAAGAATAAGGCCCCATACAGTGTATCTTTCATTTTGTCATAACAGCTTTTCCATTAGAACCAGTAAGGACGTCTATATTTTGGACTGAAACAAAACCCAAGAATCATGAAAGGAACCTAAAGTGGATTTTCTTCTCCTGGGATGATACTCAAACATAAAAGAGACCAGCATACCTGCATATTTTTAAAGGCCAAATACCAATGTTTTATTACTGCGGGTGTTGGTGGGTTCAGCATGTGGGTGACACCCAGCCATGCCTTGGTAAAGCTGCTCATTACCTCAGCTTGTGTCATCGGTTCTGCCTGCCTGAACGCCGCGTTCCTGGCTTTGTCAGTGCGCGCGCTACTAACGAGAATGGATTGCCAGCTAACACAGCCAGATGCGTGGCCCTTCCTGTGTCCAACATCTTGTTCTGCACTTCGGCATAGATAGACTTCAGGACATGGTTTAGTGGGCATGGTGGTGTTGGGTTGATGGTTGGACTTGATGATCTTAAAGGTCTTTTCCAACCTTAATGTGTGATACTGTGATTTGGTGACTTTTGTAGGAGGCACTTCAGGTGTGGTGCCTGCAAAATATTTAAAGACTAACATATTACTGCTTAAGGTTCAATGGAAACTATTTACACTCACCTGACTATTTTTAATATTGTAATTAAAGACACTAATAGTCTTTACCCAAGAATAGTTTAGATCTGTGTCTTCTTCTGAAAAGAAAAAGAGCAAATCAAGGTAATGCTTGAAAATCTCCTTTCCTACCTGTGACCAGCATACACAGCAAGGAGTCAAGAAAAGAGAGAGACGTAGAATATATCCACAGCCCCTTCCTGGTGTCTCTGTGGCTGCAGAGGGACCTGCTACCGCCTGCCACCGGCCTCCTGCCTCTGCGAAGATGGCGGCCGCGGACACCACCGTCTGGTGGGCAGCCAGAGCCCAGCTCCCGCCCGGAGGTACCGTGCTCAGCGCAGCGCTCGCTTTTGGCGTTCTTGGCTCCAGTTCTCCTCTGTGCCGGGCCCTTTGGGAAATGCACCGCTTAAAAGCGCTCCTCCCTGATCCTTCACCTACACTGTGCTTGTTGCTGCCGTTTTCCCAGCACGACATGGAGAAATGTCTTTCGTAACTCACCCCCCACACGTTGCGGCTTCTGCTGCTGAGGTTTCTTTCCCAGAGCTGCGAACTACGTATTCCAGACCCGATTTAAAGACTTAACTGAGCAAGTAAAAAGAAAGAATGAATAAAGATCCTTTCTTTTATTATCACCAAGTGTGCCTTTGTCTCCTGCCATGATTTTTGATTGTTTGAGTGTATCTTGCTTGAGACAGGCAATAATTACGTGCTTGCCTGTTGGGTATCGTGCCCTTTCTTAATGGTTTTCCCAGTCCCTCCAATCTTGTTATTAATCCATGGCAGAAAAGGCAGCATACTTTACTACAAATGACACAAATACTCAGTAAAAGAATAGAAATAGAAAAACTCTAGAATGTTAAAGTAATAAAATATATTTAAAGTATCTCGGAGCAGATAAGAATTGATATTCAATATTTTTCTGGATTTTAAAATTAGTTTCTGTTCTGTAGCTGTTCTTGGCTATTACTTCTTGTGAGCTTAATATCTATTTGTCCAAAGAAAAATGTGTCTTTGCTGAAACAGGTGGGAAGCTGGAAAATCCCGACAGCTGGTGCAGCTGATTTTTTCAAATGCCAGAAAACGGTTCAGAAATGGTGTGCCTGATGGAGAGGGAGAAATAGAAGTGATTGTGATATTTTGTGTGGAGCACATGGAAGAGCAAATGCTGCCATCATAGCAGTTTCTCTGACCTCAGCCACGCTTCCTGTTATACAGCTGTAAATGTAATAAATAAAATGCAGATCCAGTGTTAATTTTTAACCTCATTAATGAAAATTTTCCCTTTGAAACCACAAATTAAATAGCAGCTGTACATATAGAACCTTGCTCTATATGTTGTTTTTTATAGCTAGCAAAAATAATTATACGTTACACTCAACTTTTTTTCCCCTTATGAGGTGATGCATGGCTGCATGCGGCGCGTTGTACAGCTGAAAGGCAAGATCTGGCTATTCTAATTCAATATATGCAAAGCCTATATTGTAGGCTTGTAGAACTATTTCCCTCAGATATGTAGCAACATCTGGAACACAGTTGTAGAACCCCCGAGTTACAAAGTGAAATAATAAAGAGCAAGGCAAGTTCCTTCAGCCTGGGGCTCGACAGGCATTTTACCATTTGTACTGCTTGTTTTGTGAAAGATAAAAGTGGAGAAAATCACAGTTATACTGGAAACTAGACATAGAAAACGTGGTCTTCCTGAAAAACCCTGCCTCGTAGAAGAAATCCCAGCTGCTCTGGGATTAATCTCCCCATCACGCCTGCCGGAGCTTTCCTCCGCTTCTCGGTGGGGCTACGTTCGGTGTTACCAAACAGTCTTGAGGTTTGCGCTGTAATTGCCAGTCGCGCTGGACTCCGCTACCGGTACAAAGCCTTAGCAGAAAAAATCACAGTGGAGAAGCTCAGTTTTCTGCAGCCACATGCAGAAGAACCCTGCCCCTAGTTCCCCTGCCCTTTGCCCCAAACAGGAGCTATTTGCTAATCTGTGGGCTACTAAATTTAGCTAATCCCTGATAACTGAAAACGGCTCACGGGCCTGAATCGTACTGCTGGTCACCGGTGAGGCCACGTCAAGCTAGTTAACACCAGTTAGCTAACGTAGAACTAGTTAAAAACAACTGAGAGTGTCACCTGCTCTGTATTGTAGCATTTTTTGATTAATGAAGCATAGTGGAAAGAATAGTTTTCTGGTTTTAGCAAAAACGACACATCTCAGGATGATTTCAGTCTTCAGAAGAGCTAATCTGGGAGATATTTGTTCACAGACAACATATGAGAGAGAAAAGTAGAGAGGATCTGAATCATACTGGAAACTAGACCTGCCACAGCAGAAAATGTGGTCGTCTTGGAAGATTCTCCATGGTAGAGGAGGATCCTAACCTTGCTCCCATCAAAAGCCTTCGGCAATGTGTTTGTAAATCATTGAATCTGGTCGACAAAAAGACAGGTCCGAGTACTATTTGGGTGGGAGTGTTGATCTGCTGGAGGG
>NW_010527883.1:0-16630 GCF_000687285.1 Phaethon lepturus
CCTTCCAACTGAAATAGTCTGGTCTGGTCTGTTCTACTCTATTCTATTCTATCATGTTATAATTTTCCGGGCAGTGGACTTGTTAGCTGTGCAGTCTTCAGCTGGGAGAAATTAAGATCCCAAAAGGCTCCCAGGTCCTATGTATTTTGGACTTAAACCAAGAAAGTTGTCTAAGGCAGCTCATCTGCTGCCTTCAGTAGCCATATTGCCCTTGAGGAAAGCAGGTGTTCAGACATCGGCTGGGATGAGAACCAGACTGAGCAGCTCTGAACAGTTCATTATCCTTTTCTGTGCCTGCGTGCAAAAGAAGGCGCTGAAACGCGGTAATCCTCCAGCATTTTGCACCTTCTTTGCTTGCAGTCTTTGCAGAGATAAGTGGGTACATGGGGTGCAAAGCAGCACCCACTCAAGCCTGCAGAGCTTCCAGCTGGGGCGAGCAGCGCTGGTGCCTGAGAGGCCTCCTGAGAGCTCCTGCCTGCGCTCCTGCCTGCGCTTTCGGGCGTTCACACACCGCGGCTAAGCTCCAGGTAAGCATGTGGATTTGCGATGCTCTTCTGAATCCAGCACAAGCTCTGAACTATTCAAAGCTTTTGTTCACTCATCATTTCTCATTTCCTCCTTCTACCCAGAAATCTTAATCCCTTTGTGAAGATGCGGTTTAAACTATCTCAGCAACTAAAGAGGTACAATATATGAAAAGGAGTAAGTACACCTTGGCCAGGTTTGCAAGCTGGCGGAGGTGCTGCAGTTTAAAGACGACAGAGCAAGCCAACAGTGAATAAATCCTGCCTGCATGTTTTTTTCACCTGTTTCCTCTAAAATGAATCCTTTGGAAATCTGGCACAGCTGGCACTTGAGTAAGGGGCTCTTTGGCTCACTGTTTAGCTGCTCCATCATGAAATGAGGTGATACTCAGAAAAGTAACTGCATAAAAATGGCACCTAGCTGCTGTAAATATGTGTTCTCTGTGGGTCTCCTGAGCATATGTGCTGAGTTCAAGGGCCGTTTGGTTTTTTGCTCTCTCTCCCTTTCCTGTAGCGAGGGATGTGCGAGCCATGTCGCGCTCAGCTCTCCTGCCTCTCCCGCAGTGTTGCCAGTTAATGTCTGATTCCAGAAGCTTTGCAGTTGGCAATGTTTTAATAAGCAGAAAGAACACAGCTTGATTCTCAGGTAACAGGCTGAGCTAGCTGTGCCGGCAGTCAGAGAAAAAAACATGGTATTGACTTGAAGACTGAGTGAATTTGGAATAGAAATTGCGGAGGAGGAATGAATGTGGCATACCAGGATGTCACTTTTACACTTTCGAGATGATAACTGCACTTTAAAGTGGAGAATCTCTGACAGTGACATCCTCTTTTAAGCATCCAACATCCATGCCCGTACTTGGTCCTCCTGCAAACCCCCTGCTCTTCCAGCTCGCTCTGACTCACATTGTGTGTTCTTCACAAAATGCACTGACACAGGCACTGTTTATGAGTGTTACTCAAGTTTGTTTCCCAGTTAGAACCATCATTTTATGGTTGGGCAAGGATGTTGAAAAGCACTCACTGGGAATAAAAGTTGCAAGCTAAGTAGCACAGATCTGACTGTGTTGCACAAAAAAGTGCCTGGAAACTCTTCGCTGCAGTATCTTCCGGGGCAGCCGTGAAATCAGCATCCAAGAGAAGTTTATTCCATCACCTTCTGCTACACCATTGACCGGGGTATTTATTCCTGGGAAATTAGTAGATCAGCTGGAACCTGTCAGTCGGCTGAGATATTTGGGATGTCACCAAGCGGTGCCGTCAAGGGAACAGATGCTTTCTGCACGGCAAGGCCACATCTGGGTGGGACAGCAGCGTGCCCACAGTGCCCTGGTACAGAGGGGAAGGGGAACCCCGGCAAAGGGGCAAGCCACAGGCTAAAAGCATCTGGTGTCCTTTCAGGTGGTAGGATCAGCCCTTGCTGTCAGACCCTGTGGCACTGACATATCTAATTTATTTTCAGGAAAGGGTGAAAAAGGATTAAAAGCAGTAGATCAGGCTTTTTACTTTTCTGGAGGAGAGAGGCAGTTTGATAACCAGCCGCTTTCCTGCCGGCAGCTCAGGGCGACGCGCTCCCAAGCGCCACGTCCCTTGGCGAGTGCCGTTGACTCCCTAGAAATCTTGTTAGTGTGCCAGCGAACGTCCGCGAGCGAAGGACGCTACGGCCTCTTTCAGAGGGCAAGGAGCTGACCCTGCGGGGAGGGGTGTTTCCTAAACTGACCTGCACCGGGATGTGTCCACCCCCAGGAGAAAAGCACACCCCACTCCATCCCTGCCCCTGCTCCCAGAGGCAACCCCCCTCTTCCGGGACTCCAAAGATATATCCGAACAAGTGTCTCTAAAAGACATCAAATCACCATTTCATCGGTCCACATTTGGCACCGAAGATCAAAATCAGGCCTATGGAAAAATCACTAGAAATATGTGATTCAAGGAAAAGTCAAAAGCACAGTGAAAACAGTCATTTGTTTGCCCCTAAAAGGTATGTTTGCAGCCTGATTATAATAGTCCTGGAGAACCAGAATGTGAACATAACTACAAAGAAAGCTCTGAATATCACACTCCACTGTCTAGACCCTGCATAATGTAAAAAGCAAATAAATGTTCCTAATGGAAAAAAGGTGAGTTATTTCTGAAATTTATTTCAATGATTACTGTGTTATTAATAATATATTTAGAGAATTATTTTCAGCTACGTCCCTAGATCCAGTAAAATAATTACATACTCCAGGACAGCAGTAAAAAGATGAGGAACTACATACATCTTAGTGACCGGTTCTATAAATATGCTACTAAAAATTAGTAATCATTGTCATAGCTGGCTTGAGAGAGACTTGTTAACTAATTATAGCTCCAACTGTGCATTAAAATTAAAGCCATTTGCAAGATATTACAGCAAATGCAATGTTCCTGAGAGATAATAGATTGACTGTCTTGGAACCTCAAGTGGCTGCATAACCTCTGCAGCTTGGTCAGTGCAAAAACAAGTTTTCAGACATTATTGCCCTGTCATGCCTCAAATTAGACTAGGTAGAAATGCTACCTAGGATGGGTCGTTCCTTGGCCATGGAGTCTGTGACCTCTTGAGACACAGCCAGCTGGGGTGAACATGCGTTTGGTGAGGTCTGGCCTGAGATTGCACCACACGCTGCAGAGACCACCAGGATATTTTCACATTTTAACAGCCCTGGAGTAGCTGCCAGATTGAAAAAGCACTTCGGCACTTTTTTCAGCCAGTCCTGTTCAGGACCTCACTGAAGATAATGCCTAACCCATTGAATTTCTTGATCTGAAGACGCTGTAGCAGATGTGCTAATCACAACACAAATTGCCCCAGTAAACTACTTAGACTTTGTAAGATCTTGGCTGTTACTGTCTGGTTTTGTGCTTTACAGTACTTTGTGTGATGGGATCTCAGTCCATGATTAGTAGCCTTGCCACAATATACAACACACAGAATAATATCAGAGGCAATATGCTCCTCAAAGCTTTATTTCAAGAATATGAAGTTTATTTCCAGATTTAATGCTGCCACAGTCAAGCAGATTTTGTTGCATTACATGGGTCTAATAAGAAGACTTTGTAAGTATTTTAAAGTTGTGGATAACTTGAGAAAAAGGAGAGAGTATATTGACAAGTAAAGCATACTCTCTTGTAAACCATACACAGAATTTCCAGGATTTTATCCTGGAACAAAATCTGGGCCTGAGTGGCTGACAAAGGTTAAAGCCCAGTGAGCAAAGACAGGGAATCTTTATCACCTTGCACTGCAGCTCAATCACTGAAAATAAAAAAAAAAAAAGAAAAAAAAGAAAAAAGCAATACACAGTGCAACCTTGAACATCAAAAGGACCAAGCAGGCTGTCAGAGAGCAGTGGGTTACTTCCAATTGCTTGATCTTTTTGCTCCGGCTAAAATCTTATTAATATTTTAGTATATTGACTGCTGCATACTTTTCTGGAGCAACACCTTTAAAAACCAAGCCCGTGAAATAGAGAGATGAACATGGATGCTTACTGATTAAGATCAATTGCAAGAGACAACGCTGTAAAAAAATGGGCAAAAATACAGAGTGAAGCTACACCTTCTCTTTTTTTTAATTTGGATTAAATTTCCCGTTCACCTATGGAGTACAGAGCATCTGGTTGCAAAGAAGCTGGTAGCTGGACTGCACCATTCAATTACAAGTAACCTGCATCACTAGATACTTTTAATGTGCCTGAAAACTATTTTGATCCAACAGAAATTGCTTTACTGTACGCATTTACAGGTACACGAAGAAAACAAAAGTTTCAACTGAGCTAAAATTCAGCTCATTATTTGCTATTGTGGCATTAATTATTGACCAGATTCTTATGATACTGTACAGTTTAAATCTGCCACTAGCAGTAGTCCTTCTTCTGAACGACATGTTGGAAGTTGGTATATGAGAAATGAAACCTTAAAATGTAGAGTAATAGCACAGCCCAGTGGCTTATCAAAGAATAAACCACCACTTAGAGATCTAGCAATCTGGACAACTTCACGTTGCATTTTATTAAAATGCCTGGAAAATGTGAGGACAGGAAGTTATTCTAAGGTCAGGAAGAAGTAATAGATCTTTATTCAAATCCCTTTTCTTTATCCAAAACCACTCTGAAAAACTGATTCCAGTTATGCCGGCTATAAAGCCCAGCTGTCACTCTCATGCCGTTTTATGTAGAATTATTTAGGATTATTATTCAAAACTATATTTAGAATAATAATTTTCTTTAGAATAATGTATGCTGTAAATTATGTTGTTATTATTATAATTCTATTGTTATAAAGAATTATCTGTATCTCATTGTTCCCTTACATACTTGCTTGGATCTGCTTTTATTCTCTTGTACAATCTGCATATATCCCAGCAGTCACCTGAAATCCACCCACACTGGCTTAGATCTGCCTCTTTATTCCAGGAAACATCTGGCGTCTGAGGAAAACACACCCCACCGCCACCCCCCAGTTAGTGCTGGGTGTCTCCTACCATGTTGCAGCAACACGTCAGAGGAAAGGAGCAGCAGCCTGTGCCCTGGGAGATTCGAAAACACCCACGGACCGGTGCAGGGTACGTGGCGGGGAGGCATCTTGTAGCACCAGTTGCATCTCTGGTCCTCAGCTGTGCAACCCGAGGGTCTTCTTGCCACCCTTCTGGCCCACGCATGAAGGTGTTCTCCCATGAGCAGGAGGGGTGGTGGGGTGGAAGGATGTTGCGTGCCCAAGTCTCACCCCGTTAGGAAGACGGGATGCATTGGGGGGTGCCCTGGGACACAGGACAGGGAAATGCTCTCCAGTTCCTCACAAACAGTACCTGGCTGGGCCAGTCCATGGGACAAGGGTCCAAATGGGGCTATTGGACACCTGAAAATGGAGCCCATGCATGTTAGCACATGGAGAAGGCAAATACCTGAGCAAGTCACCAGGAAATACAGCGCAAAGTACCGTGCCTTAGGTCTGGCTCCCCAAAGCAAACACGGTATCTTCATTCAGGAAACACTGCCCTTTCTCCTGGGGTGAAGTGCCGACCCCATCCCTTCACAGGCTACACAGCTCGGGTGTTCAGATTGCAGCAAAACCTGCACAGACTCCAGAGCTGCAGCATGGATATGCCAGCTGGGAAGAAGGGGATGGGAACCCCTATTGTTAGTGAAAAATTTTGAAAGGAAAAGAAAAAAGGAAGATCATGCAATCATGTAGTGATCAAACAAGACAAAAAAGCCCTGCCGGAGAAGTGGCAAATGAAAAACAATGAAAAAAAGCGTTTCAGGTATGCCTCTTGAACCAGAAGTCAGGTCAAAGAGCCTGTGTTGATAGTGTCGCAAACACAGGTCCCCAGAAGCTAGATAGGCATAGATTTCCCTCTATTGACTAGAGGAGACAATGTACCTGTCCTAGATAATTCCCTAAATTAATTCTACCAGAGGATGCTACAGATAAGAGGTGACCTTGCTCACCGAGTCGGTTTGCTAGACAGGCCACAGCTGACATAGCTAAGTCCTGCACACCACAAGTCTCTGATCTGGATTTTTGCTTTGTGTGTGGTTTAGATATGTCAGTTTAAGTTTCCATCATTGCTAGTCCCACGGGTAGCAAAGAATGGGATTAAAATAACAATTAGTAATAAAGCTAAAAAGAAGGAAGTCAGAGTCAGAACTGTATTTAGTGCTTTTAAATTTCAGTACAGCCCCAGAGAAAAATAAATGTAATCTGCTGGCATTTTGTCCATTGAAAAAACGAAGGTACACCTCTCGGTAACAAAGTCCCTGGGGATTTAAGGATGCATGAAGAGAAAGATACAGCCAGAGGAGCAGCTCAGCACCACTCTGGGCTCTAGGTGTTGATGGTTGCAAGCAGTGTTGGTTTCACAGGATGCGACCTAAAGGCCACAGGACACTGTAACTCTCCACCTCTAAGTCCTGGTAGGAAGCTAGCAAAGAGAGTCCCAGCTGGCCATGATGCATGAGAAGGTCCCAGACAGTGCCCCAGCACAGAAATTGTAACATCTCCGATGGTGGCGATGGTGACAGGAGTCAGAGGGAGCCTCGGGAGGGAAATGCCAGAGATCAGCTGGACACTGAAGCCTGGATGGTTTCCAGCTGCTAAGCTGGATGTGGTCCCCTGTTTTGAAGGTGTGTGGGGATGTTTATCCATATTAGTGTTGCCATGACACTTGCCTTCAGGACCAAAGTGAGGTGCCTGGATGGTTTTAGTTGTTAGGACAGAGGTAGCAGACAGCCACGAAGCAGTAACCTGGTGCACTGCCTCTGCGTGGAGGTGAAGCGATGCGGAGCTGGAGTCCTTGCAGAGAGTTGCTTAGAAATCCCTCAGGAGTGGAAGGCAATGAAAGATGAAAGTGCCTACTGTGGGGTTCAGCTCAATGTAGCCACCTAAAACCAGGGGCAAAGATAAATGGAAGTAGCTCTTATCACACACATGTCCTTGGCAGCACCAGTTTCAGATCGCGTGAAGCAGCTATGCCACGCACATCCTTTCACTTGTCTAGAGCCTGAATGTGGCCTTGCCCAAAATCCAAAGTGTGGTTCCCAGTAGTCCTGCTCAGTTACAACCGAATGTCAAAGATTCCTAAATTTGGTGGGCCTTTCTACTTGAGTTTACAATCTTCCAGGAGGCTACAGTGACACTTCTGTACTGCCGAAAACTTCCCCAGGCCCAGCACGGCTTAGCAGAGCACCCTTCCAAGAGCGGGATCTCTTCTACCTATTTTCTCTCAGACCCAATCCAGTAAGTGCTGCCAGAGGGTCTCTTGCATGGACGTTCCCTGGGTGACAGAGAAGGAACCTCAAAAACAGGAGAGACTCCGCAACTGAGCCCAGCTCCATGGAGATGCTTCCCAGCAGGCTTCCATGTGTGGCATTGTGCAATGGAGGACGTGCCCTGTCCTAAGTATTCTCCTGTTGATCAGCTGTGGGTGAAAGCACACTGAGTAGGGTAATTTTTTGTGGCTCCCTGTTCAGCAGCTCTCATTTTCCTCTGTGCATCACATTCTTACTCTAGGTCTCAGTGTCTGCTCAGTGTTGATGTCGTCTCTCCTCCTCTTTTGGCAGGGCACCGTGAGCTTTCTTGCTGTTCAATTTTCCTTCTTCAACCTTTCAGGCACCAAGTCTGTTTGTCTATCCATGTTTTCCTGCTTGGGTTTGTCTCTTTGACTGAACTTTACACTTGTGTAGTTGGTGCTCCAGAGCAGCTCTGTCCTTCTGGCTATCCTGTTCAGCAATGAGTTGTCTGTACAGCCTTCCCTCGTTCTTGAATCCATCTCTGGACCCCATGTTTCCTCCACTTGCTTCCCTGTAACCTCTTCCATGAATTCTCTCAATCCTCCCTCTGGGCAAACAAAAATTCCACCAGGAGCTTCCTCAAGAATCATGTCCACAGTTTAAGCACCCAAACACAGATCACAAGGAAAGTGCAGAGCCTCCAAACCAGTCACCAAATGACAAGAAAACAAACATTTCACTCCCCTTTCAAGGAGTTATGGATCTCCTTTCGTCAGCACCACAAACCACCCTGTATATTTTTTTCTGTTTGGTGGCTGTGGGATGTTGGCAGTGCACGCGGCTCAATTATACTTGAATGATGTTTCCACTGATACTATCTTCTTGATCCTGGCTGAATGTGGGATTTTTCAGAGGGTCCTTTCCTAGAAAATTAAACATGTGAAGATCTTTTGATCCCAAATCCCAAGGGATTCACCTAGGCATTCACATTCCAGCTTATAAATTAATTGTTCTTGATGAAGTATAGTTTAAAACACCAATATTCTTATGTGTAAATTTGGAACTATTATAACAACTTCCCTCCTCAGATATTCCACAGAGGAAATATGCAGAATATATTTGCTTATGGTTCATGCATTGTTCTGTTACTGTAGACTATTTCCATTCCCTTATTTATGATAAACTCATTCAAAGTTGTCGCTAAAACATTGCTGTAAGTCATCCTCTGTCTTGGGAGGACTGTTTACTTATTTTGCACAAAGTAATATCATGTCTGTGGTTCTCCTGCCTAATTTTAGCATTTGCTATAGTTTCTCAAAGAATGTTGTGATTTCCAGTGGCGAGCATGTGGTACTGAAAGTTGCAGATCCTAGAAGACTTTTCTACTTAGATAAAACAGCAGGATGTCCTTCAAAATACAGTTCAGCTCCTCAGAGATCTAATCCCAATCCTTGGTTTTTATTCCTTTTCCCTTTGTCCAATCACTTATGACAGGAAGGAAGATTATTTCATTCTATTCCTTGCCTCATCCCTCATGGACTTTGTCTTTTCCATGTGCATATATTACATTCAATTTTTGCCTTCCTCTCTCAGCATCTGAATTTATACAATTTAGGGCTTGTAACGGTTTCAGACGGGTAAGATACGTCATTTGGACTGTGCTTGATGTGTTTCCCTTCCTCACTCAGAAGGTGAAGAGTTTCAGTAAAATTATGTCCTTTTTGTCTAATTTCCTGCTTTGACTTCATCTTTTCACTCTCCGTGAAAGCAGAGTGAGTAAGTACTTGGGGACTATGTAATTCACTTATAATTGAAACAATAGACTATAAAGGCTCCTTGAGAGCAATTACGTCTATCGAGCCAACAAGTCAGTTGTGCATTTGCACTAAGACCAAGTAGTAAAATATATTTATGATTTTTTTTAATGAAAGTTACTGCTCACTTAGTCTTTAGGGGCAGCCCAATGCATCATGAGACAGGGAGGCTTAAATGTGTATCTAAATAAGCAGCGTGCATGACTCGTCATGAAAAAAGAGCGCAATATGCTTTGTCTGGGCATGCTGCATCCAACCGAAGAATTAGTACGTGTGTGATTACATCTAGTCTGAGACATAATTGGTAATTTAAGAAAACTAAAGTAAAAACAAGTAAATTTGAGAGCGTGATGCTCAAGACTAGATAGTGGGAAGGGGATAAACTGTATATTACTAAAATTAGAAGTGCCTCAATTCCTTTGTTTGCTTTTATCCTCAACTACATTGTAGGCTGACTCTGCTGACAAGCTTAGTTGAGGGCAGAAAAAAGCAATTAGACTGTATTAAGCCAAGTCCAAGAGGGATTCTGGACAAATCAAATGCTGTGCAAGGCACTGGACTACACATGAAGTAGCCTGGGATCAGCTACCGTGTCAGAAACGTGGTTGTGTGTATGATCCTGGGATCCAGCTCTGCCTGTGTCCTGTAACCCTCTGTGATCCTGGGCAAGCCATTTAGTGGAGAACCAACACCCAAATGATGGTGTCCGTAAAATGGAGAGCAAAGTGCGCTTTTCTTTCCCCCTGCATTTTTGGGGTCACCAGTAGGACACCTGGTCCTTCATTAGGCAGTACAGAGGCTGTAAACTCCATGGGGGCTTTGCACAGGTGTAGCAGCCCAACCCAAGCGCAATATGTAGGAATTTAGCCTTAGGCTGAAAGAGCAGATCCCCCTTGTGCAAGACAGAGACGATGAAAAAACATACTCGGGGCCTCACTGAGTTGGCGCCTAGAAGCTATAAGGTCTCACCAGGTTGGAGGACCACCCACGCTAGCTCCAAGGAGTACCTGCAGATTACTGTGGGAAGAGTCTTGCACTAACATGGCTGCGCTGCTTCCAGCATCTGGGCCAATAGCCCATGTCTTCAGCACCACATCAACACAGCAGCACATCTGGAGGCTGCTCAGATATCTCTGCTGTACCTCTACGGTGTGGCTTTGCAAGAAATATGTGCTTTATATGCTTTATGTGATGAGGCTTGTTCTCCACAAAAATGCTCTTTTCCATGGAGAGTGTTTCGGCTCTTTTTTAGAAGTAAGCATGCATTAAAGTGCTTTTCACCACAGAGATAATTGAGTACATGTACAACATCTATCACAATAAAAGCCAAATCTCAGACAGATACTAGGGCACTATCAAAGACAAAAAAAAAAAAAAAAAAAAAATTAATAAGGCTTTCAGTCCAACACTTTCTGTCAGCACTAAATGCATTAAAAAAAAATCAAGTGTTTGTACAGCACCTAATTCTACAGAGTATATGGGCACTACTGCAATAGAAATAAAACTCACAGCTATTACTACTAAAAATAATTAACAGCGTTGTCATTTATAGAGTCTTCTCTCCTTATTAAAACTGCCTTTCTTTTTTGCAAGGCTTTCAGTCCAACACTTTCTGTCAGCACTAAATGCATTAAAAAAAAATCAAGTGTTTGTACAGCACCTAATTCTACAGAGTATATGGGCACTACTGCAATAGAAATAAAACTCACAGCTATTACTACTAAAAATAATTAACAGCGTTGTCATTTATAGAGTCTTCTCTCCTTATTAAAACTGCCTTTCTTTTTTGCTTTCTGAAACCTTTTATATTTTTCTACTTCAAAAATTATCAAGTCATTAAAAAGAAAATTGAATGTTTTTATAACAAATACCAAGTAACAGCGAATGTGCACATCGAGGTTATAAAGATGAGGTTTATAATGGCAAAGCTGATAGATGGTTCCTGTTACCACATCAGCAAGGCACCACCAGAACATAGTGCTCCACAAAAATGACATACGGAGCACAGGCCTGATTTTTTTTACTGTTACATCAATGAACCAGCAACTCTGGTTTTCTTAGTTTCCTTGCTTGGTTTGGTTGGTTTAGTTGGGGATTTTTCTGAAATGGAGAGGAGGTTACTAGAAAATGCGGGCGCTTTTATCTGTGCCATTTTAATTTTTATATTTCCCCTGAATTGTCAGGGAGAAAATACCATTTAAATACCAGTTTTACAACACTGGTAACAAAGAGAAGAGAGACTATAACTTTCCTTTCATGAGGTCAGATATTCTTTAGGAAAAACACAGGCTTTTTACAGCCTTTTACGGTTTCTTTCTGCTTCTTCACAGAATAGCAGCAAATTCTCAAAAGGACAGACCACCTGCAATTCTGGCTTCAGTGAAAAAGGGATGGAGGTACTTAGCGCTCTGCCAGATTCAGGCCAGATTCTGTATTTACAGTGACATTTATTTAAAACTGATTAATGGGTTTGTGCTGACAGAGCTAATGCTCAGGAAGAAAACCACCTGTTACCAAGCTGGGCACCTCATCCAAGCTTGTGTGCCAGGTGGTCAACCTTATCAACCATCAGTTTCTGAATCCTCCACGCCATTACTTCTGTGAGCATCCCTGGCATGAGCACCACCGCCTTGTCCAAGCTTCAGTACCCCTTCCTGTATGGGCTGCTCCTTTGCAGGCATTCCCAGAAAGTTTCTGATTTTTTTGCTGAGACATAGATCTGATGAATTTTTAAAATAATAATAAAACCCCTTAGAAGTCAAAGTTTCCTAGTTTGGAGTATGCATAAGGGCTCCCTCTTAGTTCCTGAATTACATAAGGCTTGACATCCCATACAGGTTTTGGACAATTGCCTCAAAGACATGCAATGGCCTCCCCCTCTGGTCCTGAAGAGCTCCATTCCTTAATAAGCTAAAGTGTACAAAGCAGAAAAAAAAGAGTGCAGGGAAATACAATACGGGTATTCCACATCCAGTATTACAGTAGGAAGGCACAGGTAAAATAATTTTCATAAGTTTTTTAAATAAGACAAATCTTACATGTACACTGCAACAAGCAAGAGTCTTGCATAGCTTGAGGTCATGTTGACCGGCTTTTCAATCCGTGGCATAATGAAAATATATCTGTAAGCTCTGCAGGTGTGATGCATCTGTGCCTGCTTGTACCTGTCTTGAGCACTCATGCAGCAGCACTAGTATGCACACCATGTGCACACACACACACAGACGACATGACATGCTATGACTGAACAAGTTGGGATTAGGGCAACTGGTGCAAAGCTTAAAGCCAACTGCAAGATGCCACAAATGATTTGCAAAGGTCACATTCCCTTCTCTTCAGGCTTAAACAAAGCTCAGGTTGGGAAGGTGATGTGCCTGTCGACCACAGCCCCACTTCTACTGTCCTGCGGGGCACAGAGGAAACAAACACAAGAAGGTGCAGATTGAGGCAGTTCAGCAGATAGCAATGTTTGTTTTGACAACCCCTGACTTCTTGGGCATGAGCTGGTAAGATTTTCCTTGGCTTTAAAACTGCCGTTTCAAAACTCATCATGCCCAAAATGACTGTGCCAACAAAAGAATGTCATTTCAGATGGGGGGGGGGGGAAGAGTAAATCAGAGTAAGAGGGTGGACGAGCCGGGAGATTTTGAAGACTATCCCAAAGGAAAAAATTGCTGCCCTTTCTTCTGGATACTGTTTTGATTGCCTTTTGGTTTTTGCTGTTGTATGTTCTTCATTCATTTCATGAAAGACGCTAAAAAATGTAACACAGTAAGAACAGGGAAACGCTTAAAATACAATGTATCTGCCAGAGGGGGTCTAAAATTAGGGAGAACGAGGCTGTGCATTCAATTCTTACTGCCTTTTCTTTAGGCTGGGAAAATGATGTGAGCTGCATCTGTCCTTCAGGCCTCCTCCTGCTTCTCCAGCCACCCACCTCTGCCTCGCCAAGCTGCTTTGTGTTTGTGAGCCCTCCTCAGAGGAACTGTTGCTGACCCGTCAGCTCCTACCTGAGAGTGTAGGACTGCAGAAAAAACACTGTTTTTCTGTTCCCTCACCCTGCCTGATCCTCTTGGCCTGTGGCCATGGATCTGGAGAGCTTCCAGAGAGTGAATGTGGTGATAAGGAAAGGCAGAAAGGATTTGGAAGGCATAGACATAGTGTTACGCTGGGCACCAGCAAGGAAGTTATTACTGTGATGCTGGCATGTGATATTAAAGGGCAACACATAGTGCAAACAAAACCGTACAGTCACTATTTATCCCAACTCTTGGAAATGACTGAACTAAATATTCAGTCAAAAAAAAAAAAAAAGGGAAAAAAATTGCCATTTGTAATAGTAGCAAGTGAAAAACAGTAGCAATTCTTGCTTTAAAAATATTATCAATGTGAGTTCAATGGAAAGTTTAAGAGTTTCCTAAGGGATAGGAACAGAGAAGAGACATCAAAAAAACCAAAGCCACCTCCTGTTTGTAGCCACTGGAAATGTCTCTTGCCCGGCTGTGGAGGCTGACGGAAAGCAGGGAAACGGGCAAGCTCCTTTCTCGGGAACCGCAGTGCTGGACGAGAACTGAAACCGCACCACTACCTCACTCCAAGGTGTGGTGAAAGGTACCTACATCCTCCAAAGATACCTGCTGTCCTGTCCTGGGCTTTCACAGCCTTCTCAGTAACCTGCCCCAGTACGTAATTACCCTCCTAATTGCTAAGTGTTTCTTAATGTCTAAGCAAGGTTGCTCTTAGTGAATAACAAATGCCTCTTTAGTCCTGTCCTCAGCTTGGGGAACAAAGGGTGAGTATCCCCTTTGTAGCACTGTTCTCTGAAGCCTGTTTCCACATCCACATTTGGTGCTCTCTTTATTAAACTAAACAACCCCACTTTGGTCACCCTTTCTTCATAGGTCATGCTGTTTAAATCTCTCAGCGCTCCCGTCGTTCTCGCTGAGCTCTCCCCTATATACACAGATGTATGCATGCACATATGCACACTCTACTTCTTAAAGTATGTGTGCCCAAAACGGGACACATACCCCGGAAAAGGCCTTGCCCCTGCTAACTAGAGTGGAATAATAACCTTTCATCTCTTACATGTGACATACACGAGAACGGCTCAACAGCATCTTATCTACTGGCTTATAGTCAGCCTCTGGACTAATACAACCCCGTACTCTTTTTTTACTATACTGGGCCATAGACCAATATTCACCATTTTGTTTGGGGTTTTCTTTATTTATTTTTTCTTTCAATGGTGAAACACTTTGCACTCACTTTTATTGAATTTTACTTTACCAATTATAGGCTATTTCTCAACGTTATCACAATTACTTGAATTCTAACACTGTCTTCCAAAACACTTGCATCTCTTCCCAGAATGTTATCTTCTGCAAATTGTGTAAGAGTATGCTCTATATCACCAGGAAACTTGGCAACACAAACATCCAGCCATTCTGGAATTGGGGCAGACCTGTCAGCCCCAAATGACCTTGGTGGTGGAAAGTGAATAATTTATAAGTTCTCTGTGAGCACGACTTTTTCAGGCAGTTGTGCTCTCTGCCTCATAGCAATTCCTCTAAACAAGGATGTTCCTCCTTCTCAGACATTTTAGCTCACGCTTCCCTCCAGCCAGTGGAGGTTTCCTCATACTTCATCACAGATTTTGTGTGGCCTCAGGGACTTGATGTGCTGGACTTTGTCTGCTGCTGTAGGGTATCATCTGGGTTAAGCAGCGCTCATCTAGACCAGTTTTCTTCGTCTGTCCGTGAGGACATTTCACAGGGCTATGCAAAGAGTTTTACTACAGCCAAGGCAAAACTGTTTTGCTTTTATCCACTGGGTTAAAGAACTAAACTGAATTCATGTGACAGGCTTTATTCTTAACAAATCCATGTTGGCTGCTTCTCATAGGCTTATAATCCTCTAGGGATGAGCAAATAATTCATTTCAGTATCTTTCCAAGTATCAGAGCTGCAATGCTTGATTTAG
The DNA here is from genome assembly GCF_000687285.1 of Phaethon lepturus. Lineage (NCBI taxonomy): Eukaryota > Metazoa > Chordata > Aves > Phaethontiformes > Phaethontidae > Phaethon > Phaethon lepturus. The sequence goes on from NW_010527883.1 coordinate 15,076, forward strand.
AGTTGTGGGTCCTCCCTTCCCCTGTTTTTTAAAGACATAATTTATTTTAACACAAATCAGCAGAGCTGCCATGCAGGTTATGTCCATACAAATGGGTGGAACAATGCAGGGAAAGTTCCTGGGCACTGGGACTGAATCCTCCCTATCCTACAATGTGAGAAGAGTGATGGTTTTATCTCTGCCAGCTAGCATTTTCCCAAACAATTCCCACACACCATGCAAGAACTGGTGCGGTCAGGATGAGGCCATCCTGTTTTGGATGGTAGAAGTTTAAAAATAAAGCCAACCATGTCAGTCAGCCCTGAGCAAGATAACGGCCCCAATGTTTTTTATTTTGTAGGTTTTGCCTCACTGAACACTGTAGAAAAACATAACAGAATACTTTCAGAGATCTGAAATAATTAACCAAGTAGGTAAATGATCCACTACAAAAGAAAGAGACTCTGGGGAAATGGCTGATGTAAAAAATTTTTGTATATTTGATATATCCCCATCAACAGGGATCTGATACAGTAAAACAGGCATCACACACGGCCCTTTGGGACCACAGCTCAGTTGCTGAGGCTGGATCACTCCCCTTGTTCTCCATCCAGTCTGTCCTCAGCATCTGAGGTTTTTCAGAAGAAATTTGGATGGGGTACAATTAGCCGTAGCAATTAATTCACAGCAGTCTCTAGAGCTACATTAAGCAACGCTTCCAATAATGTTTCCAATTAATTTTTAGGCAATCATGGTGCATGGTGTTCTGAGAGGAATGCTGAAGGTTGGTAGAGGTCCATTCATCAAAAAATGATGGGAACCATGGCCTCCATGGTGTACACAGATGTCGTTCTGATCTAGGGAAACATTAGAGAGAAAAGTTAACATAGCAAATCAAAAAATATATCATGGTAAAAGATTTCTAGCCTTATAATTAAAAAAAGGAGAGAGTAGAAGCATATCTATTCAGCAGAGAGAGTGGAGTAATAACTAAAGATAATGTAATTACGGTCTAAAACCAGAAAGACACTTTTTTTTCAGTTTTCAGTGAGACAGATGACTCTGTACTGTGGAAGGGACTCAGAAGTGTGCAGAGACTATCATGATCTCCAGCAAAATCCTTCTGTCACGTGTAGCACGAGAGCAGAGGTGTGACAAGGGCGAGATGTGATGGCAGGTTTGATGCTCTGTGATGGCACGAGAGCGGAGCCAAAGCCTTGGTTCAGATCCACCTGCAAATTGTCCTCCAAGTGAGCACACCAAAGCACAAAAAGAGAGTTGACTATGAAGAGTTTGGTTTTATTAAAAGACAAATTAGAACAATCAATGTTTAAAATAGAGAAAATTGGATGTTCTGGGTGAGAGACTTCAGTGCTAAAGATTTTCTAAGTAAGTTTTCCTCCTGACGCTCTCCACTTGTGAAACAGTCAATAAAAACTTCTCAAGGGCAGATCTTCCTCATGTGATGGCTTGAGGGGCGGCTTCCATGAAAGTCAAAGGGTCCAGCGTGTTGCTTTTGGCAGGGTCTGGCAATGTCCAGGCACTGGCAGCGGGGGCTGCCGGGCGGCTGCTGTGA
>NW_010527884.1:0-12651 GCF_000687285.1 Phaethon lepturus
CAACCTCAGTGATTCTGTGATTCTGTGAATTCTGATTCTGATTCTGTGAATAATGGGGCAGAATCCCTGTGTTGAGTACATCCGTCCTCCTGACATCCATCTCTTCATGTCCTTGAGACCCATATGAAAGGGTTAAAGATGTCCAAAAATATCTTACACAAGTGATAAATTTAATGAAAAATGGAGTTTTGGTCAAAAGTTCCCCATACTCCTTTCCCTCCTTGCAAAAAAAAAAAAAAAAAAAAAGAAAGAAAAGCAAACACTTCATTAAGTTTAATCCAATGCTGACAATTTTGTCATTTCCTCAGTCACACCTTAGCAATCTGTGTTTCATAAGATTTTTTTTTTCATTTAGAGCTGACCTGAGGAGGTAGGAAGCAATAATTTGAAAAGGCAACAAAACTTTTCACTTCAGATTGACTGAAACATTGCTATCTGACTCCAGAAGACTTTTTTCAGGGGGAGTGGGGATGTTTTCTATTTTATTTCACCAACAAACAGGCATAATTTTCTTTCCCTTCTGTGCTTTTTCCAGTTGTTTGCTTCAGGCAATGAGCTCCCAGCTATGTTCTGGGGCAGAACATGGCTGAGCTGCCAGGGTGCTGAGCTCTACATCATTTACCATGGTTATCCTGAGGGCAGACACGGAGCTTGCTGGAACAGTCACTGATATTCCTGTTGCCTCAGTTTCCCCATCTGTAGTGTGGGGCTAAAACTACAAAGAGCCAATAATTACCTTCCATGATTGCTGAAGGGCTATTTAATTAGCCTCTGCAGTGCTTTGAAGATGAAAAACTCTATGCAAGTGCTAATTATTATTATTACACAGACAAGAGTTAGACGTTGTTAGCAGGTTTTTTTTCACCCATCTCCTTTTTATGATGTCTTATTTATCGCAGATATTCCTGATATGGCTCCTCTGAGCCACTGGCTTGTTAACATTTCTGATACAGGACCCACAAGAATCATTTAGCTGTAGAAATGGAAAGTCTGGCTTGTTTCAGAAAGCTCTGTTGCCTGTTGAAACATTATCCCATAACACCCTGGAGCACAGCCACTCCAAACCTACTGCTTTCCCCTGTCTGAGACCCTCTCATGCAGCAAAGAGGAAGAAGTTGTGGTAGTCGCTTCAGTCCAGCAATGCATTTGTCACGTGGGAGGGGGAGACTGTGCATGGAGAGGTTAACAGGATCAGTCAAAGTAGAAAATGAAGATATCTGTTTCTGAGGTAGATATCACCTGCAATTAAGGTGGAAGGAAGAGAAAATTTCACATCAGTGTTATCATCCTTATGGGACATGCCATCCTTGATGTTTGAAACAGCTCAGATAATTTATTCTTCTCATGCTCCTGTCCTGCATAAGAGCTTCCTTGTGAAGAGCCTACTGTCAGCTTTTCTGAGGTTAATGCAAAGACTCACATTGTCATCGCTGGTCTTTGAATGAGCATGTGAATGGAGCAGAGTCTTCTTTGTCAGTCATCAGTTGTCCTCTTGCCCAAGTGCAGGTTTCTAGTGGTGTAACAGGAGATTTTGTCCCTTTTTTGTTAACAGACCCACTGAAGAAAGCATTTGAAGCTTTGGGACAAAACTAGTGTCCTGCCTACAGTGACACTAGTTTACAGATCAGTTTTTGCTGCTTGAATTTCTGCTGTCCTTGGCATGCTCCTTAGCCAGTTTTCAGAAGCCTATTGACAAAGTCCCTTTTTCTCTACAGGTACCAGATGGATCTGTGGTAGCTTTAGTCTCCAAGCAAGTCACAGCCTACAATGCAGTCAACAATTCCACAGTCTCCCGGACGTCAGCCAGCAAATATGGTAAGGATTTGTGTGCTGGTATAGATGGAGAAAGCACTGGAGAAGAGGTTCCAAATGTCATGGTGGTTACAGACACTGAGCATCAGCAGAGAGAATGATAGGCAGATGACTAGTTGATAAGATTGCTTGAGGGATGGCATGAGGAGAGGATTTAGCCATCTAAAACTTTGGCATCTGGTCCAAGCTGTTGATCCAAGTGGCTGGATTGCCCTTGGGAAGTACTTCTCCCTCATTAATGAAAGAAGGATCCTATGTGAGTAGCTGTCTGCATTTTAGATCACTGAATCTCACTCTTAGAGTTTACACAGGGAGAGGCAAGGGAGGAACACTGCACACTGAATGAGCTCAGTCGTTCTGGTGGGCAAAGTCCTCGGAGCATGGTGTGTTGTGAAGATAAATCTGTGGCGCAGATGAGGCCTCCGGGACTACAGGCAGCCACAACCTACATGGGGCATAGCCTGTCTACAGTTATATCTCAGTGTGGGTGTTGTGTGTCCCACTCAGCTGTCTTATTATCCCAAGGGAATTCACACCTGGAATAGAATTTAAATGGCTTACTGAGGCCTTACATCAGTATATCTCAAGGCAGTGGATTTTTTTACCCATGAGACAACTGAGAATGGGACAGCTATGAAACAGAGACCAGGTGGAAATTTGTAGAGCCAAACAGACAGCTCCTGAGTCTCACTCACATGGTCACACACCTTTCTCTCCTGTGCTAGAATTGCAGCCCAGGACGTGTCTCGCTATGGTGACGATGGAGGACAAAGCAGAACATCTCTAATGTGCAACCAGAGTGCTGCAAAACCACCCTTCAATCTGGATGCAGCTGTCGAATCGAGTTTATTACTATTTGTTAATTTATGAAAGCATCTCCCATCCTTCTTACTCCCTTTAGCTTGAGGGAAAGTACAATTACTCAATGCCCAGAGGAGCCCCCTTCTTCTTTCTCCAAGGACATAAGAAATCCACCAGACCTTATTAATATTCCTCCTCTTTGCCATGTTGTTGCAATTACTGAAAGACACAGTGACCTTTGAAAAGGAAGACTTGAGGGGGGTTAATTTCTGCTGGATTTCTTTAATTCTTTTGCCATTTGATTTTTCAGGAGGAGGGAGTGGGGAAGAATGCAGGGGGAGGAGAAGATGTGGTGGGTCAAGAGTGATTGTTAATTGCAATTAAGAAAACAGCATCCAGAGAGGAAAAGGATATTCAGTCTGATAATTAATATGTAGAGATCAGTAATGCATTAATGAGGCTGATTCAGATCTTGCTACAGGAAGGTGCAACACTCTTGTGTTAATTATGGTTGGAAAAGACTCTATCTGCAGCATTGCTGGAAGGTCAGGGAGAGGGGAATACCTCATGCCATCACTCAGAGGCAAAGGGAGATAAAATTTGGAGGCTAAAGATGTCCTTGGGGAGGAAATTTGTGTGGGCCCACCTGGGGTGGTAGCTGGTACTACCCCCGACCTGGTCCTGGGCAGTGTCTGACACCGACAGTGCTGGCTGCCCCAGGCCAAAGCTTTACCAGGGAACGTGATAAGAGGTAAAGAGCATGGGCTACCGAACGTCGGTGTTTGAGCCTCGTTTAATTTAACAGTGTAGACATTGACATCACGTCCAGCTTGGCTGATGTCCCTTGCTGAACAAATCACTCAGTCATAACGCTTTGATAATAAGGCCTGGTCCATACAGCTGCTTCAGGGGCTTCTCCATCTCACACTGTAATTCCAGCAGGAGATACACCTGTGCTGCCTGACGTTACAAACTGGTTGATAGAAATTTACTCAATACTAATATGGAAATGCAGAGCTTGTGAGAGCAGGGACATCACAGTACTGCTATAACCTTCCCCCTTTGGAGACCCAAACTAACATCTCCGCAGGGTGGACTCACTGTGAGAAGCTGTGATCATCTCAGCCCCACACCAGAATCTGTACGAGCATCCACTCCATGTACTGAGTGGGAGAGGTACCTGCTACCAAACGCAGACAGAGCAGGTCTTCTTGCCTGTCTGACGGAATTCTTCTGTTAAGTGACATGTCATTAGCATATATCCTTGGTGATGTCTGTTAATCTCAATGCGAGCGCTACTAGGGCTGAGGCACACGCATCTCTCTTGCAGAAAACATGATCCGTTACACAGGCAGCCCGGACAGCCTCCGTTCCCGCACACCCATGATCACCCCTGACCTTGAGAGTGGAGTCAAGATGTGGCACTTGGTGAAGAACCATGAGCATGGTGACCAAAAAGAGGGTGACCGGGGCAGCAAGATGGTTTCTGAGATCTACCTGACAAGACTACTTGCCACCAAGGTACATGGTGGGGGTGGGGAAGAGAGTGAGAAATGGGTTTTTAAAGGCTGCAGTGAGACTTCTCACCAACAAGACTGCTCAAAGGATGCCAAAGGGAAATAAAGAAGAGAGAAAGAATATAGAGCAAGAGGAGTGCTCCAAGGGTGGAGGGAAGGAGCTTGAATTTAGAAAGCAAAATCAGAAAAGGGACCCTGGTGAGCAATGAGGAGTAAAGAACCCAGGGTCATGAGACTGGTCGAGAAAGTCAGAACAGGAGTAGGTCTGTATTGGGGTTGTTGATTATACTGGCTTGTAGCTTGTACCAAAACGGAGCAAATGAAGAGCCAGGGAGTAAATGCACCCCGATCAGGTTCCAAGGATGTGTCATGCCTCACAGTCTGAAATGGGCTTCTCTGCCACAAAACCCTGAGATTTTTAGTACAAGTCCTTCTCCACCTTTCCCCTAGGCCCATAAAGACTCTCATGCTGATGACTTGGCAGGGGGTCAAGTTGACCGTGATGTGGCTAATAGGTGGCCAGCTCCAAGGAGAGCAAGCAGAGTTAGATGTCCATCCTCAATGAGACATGGAAAGCTCAGGATCTCCAAAGAGAAAATACAGATTAAATCAGGTGGGGGCAGAGCAGGGACATCCTGAACTGATTCTCCAGGCATGTCTTATACATCACCGCTGGCCCACGGCACGTGTCTGCAGAGAACACAAGGACTTCCTACGCTATGAAGACTTGCTCCCAGGGGTGGTGCAGACCCAAGACCTCCCTTATGTTGTGATCTGGCTGGTTGTGCTTTCCCAAAACAACATTTCTTCAGTGTTGGGAAGTTGGTAAGATCCCATTCATATTACCCAAAATGCTGGAAACCATTATTCCAAGTGGATGCCTGCCAGAGCCTGCAAAACTTCTGCAGCGGGGCAGTATGTGAGTATTTAGCATAACTGGGGATGCAGCACCATGGGGAGGACACTTGCACAAGTGGAGAATGCTCAAGCTGACAGGTCTAAAACATCCTGCAGTGGACTTGGGCTCAACAACAGCAAGAGAAAGTGGCTTAATTGCCACTGTCTGCATGGAAAGAACTCACTATAACTCACCACCACACTTCCCTGCAAAGAGCATGGCCGGTTCTTGCTGCAGCTGACTCGCTCTGGGATTGACAAAAGCTCTCAGACCTTTCACCTTCTTTCAACTCTAATCAAAACTATCTGCCACCTAACTCACTTGAAAAGGCTCCACAAGAGCGTGGGCAAAAGTAGTTGTCTGGGTTTATATTTCTTTGCTTTGTGGATAGCCTTGGAGAAGCCTGCATTAATGAAGAGGCTGCAATGATCTCCTTTTGCACCTCAGCAGGGACTAGAGCAGGTGGGGAGGCAGGCAGTATAACCAGAGAAAGGATCCCTTTGCAGTTCTGCCATCCTCTTGCAGCACAGAGCATCTTTGTGCATGAACCTCTCCAACATGAGCGTTACCTCAATGCACCCCAGAAGTGGAAGCTGTAGGGTAGCTGTGTCTCAGGTGTGGCTGATCACAGTCTTATCTCACCCTGTTCTGAGTGATCAAACAGCCCAACCTTCCTCCCTTCTCTGATGTTTTGACTATTATAATTTCTTGTCAGGGTGTTAATAGGCACAAACACAATTTCGTATGTTCATGCAAATGCCATCTGAGTTTGCCCAGCAGACAGGTCTCCATCACATGCTTAAGTTCTACCATACAGTTTTACCTGCACATTTGTTCCTCAACTCATTTTGCCTCTGATGGCTGACTCCCCCTGCAGCCTAACTCAGGCTGTCTCCGTTGCAATGGGATTTGGAGATAAAGTGGCTTTGTCTTTAGCCCCTGGTACATGCCCAGCTCCCTGGCATCAAGATGCTTTTACGGATCACACAATGTGAAAAGCAAATGATGCTCCCCAGGGCTCGGGCCCCAGCTGGTGTAAGCCAGCAAACATTGGACCAGTGCTGATTTACACTGTCTGGGGATATGTCCTCTACCCCACCACTGAATCGCTTTTGCTTTCTGTTCCGGATCACAAACTCGACACTAGTTGTTTGGGTTTTTTTGTGTGTGGAGATGTCAGGAAAGCATCTGTGAAACTTGCACAGCAACAGAGAGAGTGGAAAGGCTGGGACTTTATTGTTTCCCCACATGGGCTGAGCAATTTTATCGTCATGACTGACCATCTTGAGGGAGGGGAAGAGGAATTGATGGTAATACAATCCCAGGGAATACTTAGTTAAACTGACTGATTTTTATTCTGGTAAATCCCTGACCTCTGAGACCTAGAGTCTCTTGCCTAAAAGCCTCAGAGGTTTTCTTTGTGTTTGTGTGGGTGAGCATGTAGAGAACTAATTCCCTCCAGAAACTGAACCTGAGGGCAGCTCTTCCATGTCAGGCCAACAAGATTTCCCTTCGGGGGTCCTTTCTGAGTCAGACATGTGCTGCAGGGCTTTATTCACCCTGTAGGAGTTCACACAAGCAAAAGGTACCTCTGTTTCTTTCCCGAAGAATGAATCAAGTGGTGAATCAGCAAGAGACACCAGCTTTCTAATTAAGTATTTGTTAGCGCTATGTAAACTTAAGCCACTCTGGTGGAACCTGGTGCATTTCTAGTATGGAGAATTTATTTCCCGGGTCTGCAGAGAAAGGGGAGGGGTTTATTATTCAGCTGAGGAAATTGCGCATATCAGGAAACATTTGTTGGAGGTTTAATTGCTTTTTTGGTTATTTCAGCAGCTGTATGGTTTGTTCACATATAAAGTCCTGTGCAGCTCTGGAGGCAGAGCAGAGGTTCAAATGTGGGCTAGAGCCCCCCATGCAGCAGGGAAAACGTGCCTTGCTTGGTTCCACTCCAAACCCAGCCTGCAGCTCATCTGGTTATCACAACTCAACTGCCCCCTTCTCCAAGCCTGGTCCTTCTCTGATATTCCAGTTCTTCACTTTCTTGATAAAGGTCAACTACCCTCACCGGCATGTCCGGGATGGTTCTCCTAGCACAGGGTCTGGGATTCTCTTCCCAGAGAAGCATAAGCAGATCTCTGCAGTCTCTGTAGTGGACATTACTGGGGTCTGCAGAGCAGTACCTGACACATCCATGCATTGCTTCTAGGGTTTGCCTCAGTCCCATGCCAATGCGTAGTAAAAAATGAGGTATCACAGAACCATAGAATCATTAAGGTTAGAAAGACCTTTAAGATCAAGTCCAACCATTAACCCAACACCACCATGCCACTAAACCATGTCCCCAAGTGCCACATCTACACGTTTTTTGAACACTTCCAGAGATGGTGACTCCTCCACCTCCCTGGGCAGCCTGTGCCAATGTTTGACCACTCTCTCAGGAAAGAAATTTTTCCTAATATCCAATCTAAACCTCCCCTGGCGCAACTTGAGGCCATTTCCTCTCCTCCTATCAGTAGTTACCTGGGAGAAGAGACCAACACCCACCTCACCACAATCCCTTTTCAGGTAGTTGTAGAGAGCAATGCGGTCTCCCCTCAGCCTCCTCTTCTCCAGCCTGAACACCCCCAGTTCCCTCAGCTGCCCCTCGTATGATTTGTACTTCAGACCCTTCACCAGCTTTGTTGCCCTTTTCTGGGCAACAGAGGTGCTCCAGCACCTCAATGTCCTTCTTGTAGTGAGGAGACCTCTTGAGCATTAAGATGGATTTTGTGGTTTTTATTATACTACTCACATATAGAACAGCCATCTCTCTCCAAATACTCTTGTCCCATTTGTGTCAGACACCTCCTGCTCTGCTCTACGGCCATCTGACTTCTATTTCCAGCTTAAGAATTAGCCCTGTATGAAATCCAGCATAGGAAATGACTAGTTTTTGTCTCATGCATGCATTAACGCAGTTGAGGATAGGATACAGAAGAGCGGAATCTTGATGGAAACAGATCAGGGCCTCTCCATCACCATATACCTGAGATGGGAGAAGGTAACCCACCCCAGCTCAAGCCACCCTCCCTGGCAGGGAGTGCTAGTAGCAGAGAGGACAGGTAGCATCTTGACGTACCCCATCTGGCCGCTAACCAGATGTGGTGGATATTACAAAGATGCACATGCCTGCTTAAAGACATCTGTATTGAAAATTCCGACTCATGTCACATTTAACAGATATTAGATGGCTCCCACTTTTCAATCACACTTTCTGGGCCTGATCCACAGACATACTCTGTTTTCAATTGGGTAGCAAAATTCAGCATCCTTTTCCCACTTGGTATCTCACATTCTTCTCTTCTTCCTTTACCCAACAGGGTACCCTCCAGAAATTTGTAGATGACCTCTTTGAGACCATCTTCAGCACTGCTCACCGTGGCAGTGCGCTTCCCTTGGCTATCAAATACATGTTTGACTTCCTGGATGAGCAGGCCGACAAGCACAACATCCATGACCCCCATGTGCGGCACACCTGGAAGAGCAATTGGTGAGTGAGACACCCCAGTACAGTCCAGCACCAGGTCCTGGACTGGAAGAAGACTAGAGGGACATGTTGTTTGGTGTTCAACTGCTGGGGGGAGCTGAGGATCCTGGTGTGGGGTTCAGAGGACCAGGCTCAGTCTTCCCAAGCCGATGGGGAAATCCAAATATCCCAGAATCTAAAGGATGGAGCTTTGGTTAAACAGGTCCCAGTTTGTCCTCTATTACATGGGGATGACAGTATTTCTGAGGGACCTCGTGAGGAAAAATGGTGAAGTGTTTAACTGCTGCAGTGCCTATGCCTATAGGAATATCTAGGGAGGCATGGGAGAGGTTTCAGCACCACTGTCTTCATCTAGACTGGATGTTTGAATTCCCACTATAGTCAGAGTAGGGTAGAGCTCCGTTTGTTTGCCCATGCATAGGCATCTAGTGCCATCTGAGATATTTTAGGGTATCTCAGACATCCGCAGGGGATGGGCAGCACCCACAGGATACTTGTACACTCCCGGGCTGGCAGCTGGAGACCAGCAGACCATCTCAAATGGTACTAAGAACTTAGAGGGTCTGGAGCTGGATGTGAGTTTCCTTTGGAGCAAGTGACAAAATGACATCAGCCCCCGCTCTAGCAACCCCTCTTCGTACATGTGATGGGACAGCGGGGAAAAGCCAGGATCGGTGGAGAGAAAAGATCTCTGCGGCTCCTCTCTGCTGAGTCTCTCTGTTGGAAAGAGTGCCCTGGGGAATCGCTCCCTCCCCTTCTCCTGTGCAAATACAGGGACTATAAAAGGCACAGCAGAGGAGAGCCATGGGGCTCCCAGCTCATGCATTTTTTCCTTTTACCAGCCATGCTGATGGCAGATCGTCACAGCGCAGTGACATAAAAAAAGAAACCCCATGCACCAAAGAGGCTTTCAACTAATGAAACATTAGCATATTATTAACATTATCTGCGGCACTAATCTAAGGCTGATTGCAGCCACTCAGCCTAAATGAGCGGGAGGTTTATTTAAGGGGGGAGGGGGAAGGCAGAGTGTGTGTGTATGTGGGAAAAGGGGCAGTATGAAGAAATCTGTTCAATCAGATTAAATTAACTCAAAGTCACATCATGGGCTTCATTATTCACAGCTAGGGACATCATCCCCCCAGCCCTCCCCGTACCCGTACACACACTCAGGCACACACACATGCACTCTCCGCTCGCCCTCACTGTGGCTGTGTTTGCCATCCAAACACCTGCAGAAGTTCTGCACAGTTCACTCAGCCACCTCGTCCCCCAGCAGATGAACCTCTGCCCCCAGCCTAACAGGTTTCCCCCCCACAACTCCATCAGGTCTCACAGCCTGCATCTCTCACTTCTCCTGAACTTGGCTGATAGGATTACCTGAGTGGGGCTTTCCTTACATTTCTCCTGTGATTTTGCTGGCTTGGGAGAACACACAGTGGTTGAGGAAAATGTGGTGTCATCCCTGTCAGGACATGCTAAACCACCTGCTCTTAGTCAAAACGTATCGGACTTGGAGATGAATTTTTTATGGTGCTGGGGGTAATGAGCAAATGGGAAGAACTGAGGAGCTGGGGACTTTAGCCTGAACATCAGGTGAATTTTTTAAGCTGAAGAATAGCCTCTTCTTGGGAAGGTGCAGAAACTGAAGGTAGACTTAGCAGTCTACTCAATAGAGAGACAAGAGTTTGCTTCTGATCAGTGACACATCTCAGCTCCCAGGCCACTATCATATGAATGCATTTACCCTGACAAAAAAGCTTGAGGCAGTGGCTGGAGGTAGATACCTCAGGGAATCTCATACAAATGAACTGCTCCTTTGAGAAAAAGGGGAAAAAAAAAAGGCTTTGGACTGCAATCAGAATAACATTTCCTGGGTTAGGGCGGATACATTTTCATTTCAAAGGTTGCAACACTTGTTTCCCAATTCCGTTTTTCCCTTGAGGCAACACATTTTTCCCTGTCATGTAACGACTTCTTCAGGCCCAATGTGTTGGGATCATACGTGGGCTTGGGCTTGAGCTGTGGAGCGAGACAGTATACGGTGTCCACAGCACATGCCATTAACACTCTTAGTCTCAACCTGGGAGGTCTACCTACCTCTCTTCCCATGGGGTTGCTATGAGGGCTAAAAGCCAAGTCCCTCAATGACAAATGTTCACTCTAAGTTTTGCAGACGCAGTGCCTGTCCTCATCTGATGAAGCAGCCGACAGCTGCAACTTCATATTGCGACCTAACATAGAGAAGTTGGGGGTCATTCTTATTACCTCAGTTATACTCCCATTAATTTATGTGTAACTGCAATAAGATGGCATTGACTTTAGGACTGACAAAATCTGGCTTATAAGGATAACAGGGACAAAAGCCACTCCCAAGGTGACTCCACTGCCATCCCTAGAGTCCTGTAGGGGGGGAATTTATAGTAGAACAACTCTTATGCCAGAATCCTTATCTCCATGCCATGATCTTTGATTCCCATCCACCATTTACCATTGTAACCTCACACAACAAAGCCTGTGAACTGTGCACTGACTGACTCATCTCTTCCTCCTCTCCCACCCCTCTTGCAGCCTGCCGTTACGGTTCTGGGTTAACATGATCAAAAACCCACAGTTCGTCTTCGACATCCACAAGAACAGCATCACAGATGCCTGCCTCTCTGTAGTGGCTCAGACTTTCATGGACTCCTGTTCCACCTCAGAGCACCGTCTGGGCAAAGACTCACCCTCCAACAAGCTTCTCTATGCCAAGGACATCCCCAGCTACAAGAACTGGGTGGAAAGGTGAGTTTTAGCTCTAGAAATAGGAATAACATAAGCAATGATACAATGAGGCCCTGCTTCATGAATGGAGGTAGGAGCCATCGTCAGTATTGCTTTTGGTAGTTGCCTCTGTTTTTTTTTCCTTTGGTTGTTGCCTAAGTAGAAAGCTCCATGTTAGCCTTTTATTCCCACATGTCTTGCAGCAGAGATAGAAATTTAATTAGAGGTGTGAACTGAAGGTGTTTGCCATCATTGTTTCTCTTGAGGAGAAACTGTTGAGAAGTGATAGAGGGAGGAAGGAAGGGGAGGTGATGTGTTTGGACCCTGTGAACTATGTGGGCTTCTAAGTTTTTCCACACAGACCAGAAGTGGTTTGTTGCTCTCAGCATTGTTGTGACAGTCCCCACACTGCCTGGATCCCAAGGGTCATACAATTACCTCCCCTTATTCCAGGTCCAGTAGCTTTCCTTGAAGGCTCTGCTATGCTTTGAATGAGATGCCATAGGATTGATAGGCTGGTGACTGAGGCTCTGCAGGTATTTTCTGAAAGGTCGGAGGCCTTTCTAAGCGTTTTATCCACTTCTACAAGACCTGTAGCTGTGCTGTTCAATCTACTGCACTGAAGGTCAGTGTCTGACAAAGCTACTCTACAGGGAATACAACCAAGAGGACTATTCCTGCAGTATGTAGAGGCTTCGGTTTCTCTAAGATTTTCGGCAGGACAAGCAAATAGCACATCTTCCACTCCATTCAGCACTAGAGCAAGCCTTGCAGAAGTTAATCTGTGCTTTGTTTTCCAATATGCTACGCTTGCTTGGCGTTATTGACAGGTTTGGGAACTGCACAGATGGAGAATGATTACTACTCTGTAAATAAAAAGACGGGTTTATCTTACAGATCATTCCTGTGCAATGCCATCCAGTTTTAAGCACAATTTGTCTGGATGATTTCACAGGCACTGCCTAAAATTGATACCATGTCATGCAGGTTATACGAGACCTGTATGACTACAGGCACACTGCCCCTTAAAACAATGTATTTCCTTTGGTGTGGATGGTTTTCTCTTTTGTGAAAGAAGAGCACAACTGATCAAAGAGTTCTGTCCCTTAGTCAGCATGAGGTGACATTTTTTACAATAATGATCCTATTGGTCTCTGATTTGTCTGGACAATTATTTTTAGACGTGGTTAAACACTTCTGCAAATGTTGTTTCTAGGCAACCTGTAAGGCTCTAACAAGCTACCTTGCTTAATTATGACCTACTTCTGGTACTGTGTCCAAGTTTCTTATCATGTATTGAGGTTGATTGCTGGATTGACCTGGATAGAGGG
>NW_010527884.1:12668-21463 GCF_000687285.1 Phaethon lepturus
GGTGTGTGAGATGACTAATTTAGAAATCAAGTTTGCACCATCAATGACCCGAATGTCTCATACTCTAGCGATGCTTTAGTGACCTTGCACGTAGTGGGCGGTTGGTTTCTGTGGACAAATACTTTGTTTTACATATAACCCTGGTTGATTTTCTATCACAGAATCATGGAATTGTTAAGGTTGGAAAAGACTTCTAAGATCATCAAGTCCAACCATCAACCCAACACCGCCATGCCCACTAAACCCCAAGTGCCACGTCCACACATTTTTTGAACTCTTCCAGTGATGGTGACTCCACCACCTCCCTGGGCAGCCTGTGCCAATGCACCCGCCTTACCACAACCCCCTTTCAGGTACTTGTAGAGAGCGATAAGGTCTCCCCTCAGCCTCCTCTCCTCCAGACTGAACAACCCCAATTCCCTCAGCTGCTCCTCATCAGACTCGTTCTCCAGCCCCCTCACCAGCTCCGTTGCCCTTCTCTGGACACGCTCCAGCACCTCAATGTCCTTCTTGTCGTGAGGGGCCCAACACTGAACACAGTATTCAAGGTGCGGCCTCACCAGTGCCGAGTACAGGGACACTGTCCCTTCCCTACTTTAGAGATGGTATATTTGAGTGACAAACTGAGGTACGTAGGTGAAGAACAGGGTATTTCCTCATGCAACACCTTTTTTTCTGGATAAACGGAAAGCTGCAATTTCCATTTTGTTTTTCCAGTATTTTATTTCACTTTACAACTTTGTGGAGCTACGTCCTGTTCCCCAGTGATATTCAGCAATAGGTGCTGCATTTCCTCAAAAGTTTTCCCAAATACTGGGTTTGTAAACAAGGTACAGAACACCTCCTGCTGCTGGTGAACAGCACTGTATTTCTGTGCCAGCATGTGCTGGGTTGTTATCTGCACTGAGGTCTGACAACTTGAACTGAAGCCTAAGGGGAGGCTGCGGGTTTTGGAATATGGTTAGAGCTTCTGCCCTGCTCATATTTTTGTGTGTCAGTTCACTCAAGACAGTGGCACCTGGATGCTGTGGTAGATCAAAGAAAAAACTTATCATGGATGAATAATATATAATTTCAGTTCTACCCTGAGTTAATTAATTCATTTTCTCCATTCTGCACCTTGTACTTTGAGGGAGTTATTCCAAATCCAAAGGCTTCCCATACTGGTTGGAGCTATTTCTGTAGTCAACATCAGCTGGAGATGGCATCCTTCAAGACCACTAGACTTCTTCAAAGACTGAATCATAAAATAAAAAGATTTTCAGTTGAGGAGTTTAAGAAGCGGTTGAGTAAATCAGAAGAACCTGAAATCAAATGAACTTCTTTGATGAAGAAGAAACTGTAAAGGCAATTAGGCAGTGGTGGTTTGTAACCCAGCTTGAAGGCACTCTGGAGTAAAGACAGGCTCCTGACTTTTAACAGGTCTTGTTGAAATGGTAGCTGAGCTGGGTTACTCCAAGTCACCCCTTTGCAACTGCTGGTTTCTCAGTGTGGAATGTGTCTGTAGGACTCACAAAACTCAAAGCAGGGAAAGACCTTGGCATAAATACATTTCTCCAATCCTTCAAGGGTTAGTTTTCCACCTCTTTAGGTTGTGAATGTACATTGGGAAGGGAATAGCTACAGATTCTGGCCCGACCAATGGTCTACCTCCACAAAGCAGTCAACTGTGCGTTTGATTTCAACAGTCATCTTTTAACACTATTGGAAGCAGCGGTGGACTCTTTCTGCTGAAATAATCATGCTGAGAAATCCTGACTATTGGGGAAAAACAGGTTCAGCATTCAAATTACACACCCAGGTCTCTGTGAAAATGTGTAGCTAAAAAGTATCTAGGTGCAGACACAACTTCAGTTTCCTGCAGCAGAAGATGAGGCTTGACTGAGGCAGAAGAATTAACCTGGGAAATGGGGACAGGCTATTTGGCTTTTGTTTGAAGCCATGAAGAGTCAGACTGTAGTTCTAAAACAAGGTGGAGGCTTTTCAATTATCATTATATAAGTCTATTAAAAAAAAAGAGGAAAATGGGAACGGTAGACCAGATTCTCATCTGAGTTCTGTTAGTAAAACTCCATAGGCTTTGCTGAATTTACATTAGAGCAGCTTCAGATCTGCATCTTTTCAAGTTTACTTCAAATGTCCCCTTTGAGCCTAGAAATCTGGAGAACTTGGGAGCATTTGATGCAATCCCCAAGCAATACAAAGGGGAGCCTGTTCTAATTGGGACTGTCTCATTAGCATTCAACACCACACTGAAAAGATGACAAAGAGCTGTGGCTGACCTTTCATTTCTCTCCATGCTGCCAAGCTTATGATAACACTTGTT
This sequence comes from Phaethon lepturus, assembly GCF_000687285.1. Taxonomy (NCBI): domain Eukaryota; kingdom Metazoa; phylum Chordata; class Aves; order Phaethontiformes; family Phaethontidae; genus Phaethon; species Phaethon lepturus. The sequence continues at coordinate 14,995 of NW_010527884.1, forward strand.
TGAACTTCATTAACACCATTTAATTGCCTGCATCACAATCAATACGATGTTTCCCTACCAAAGCCTGGCATGAAGGCAGGGATGTGGCAGACTGAAAAGGGGCAGAGCACAAAAAGCAGAAGCCAAAGAGTTTTTCCATTGCACACTGGTGCCCAAAATACCTGCAGTGCTATAGGGAGAGGAACTGGTGCTTTTTTCTCATCCCTGCAGGGACTTGGTCTCCTTTTGGCTGCTTATTGTGCATTAAAAATAACCCCTCAAAGAAAAGTTGGAAGTCAGTGGAGACATTGGAAGTATTCTTAACACCTTAAGAATCTTCCATTGAAGACCATTCAAAATAGGCTTGCCAGGTTTGGAACTAAAAGAAGTTTAAAGTGTCCTGATCTGTGGGAATCAGAATTATAACTTCTGCAGTTTATTATGTTAACCTTGGGTACAAACACTACCTGACCTAGCTGTTGGTACCCAGATCCTGGGTCTGTGATCTCATCTATTTTCTTTTCCTGAAACAACTACGATTTCATGGCATTAGCCTTTAGCTGTCAAAGTCTTAAGCTTGTTAGGAAATGCTGTGGGAGTACGTTTGGAGTATGCAAAATGGATAGTCTGTACCCATTCAGGATCTAACCTACATAACTTGTCAGCCTGTGGTTTCAGGACTCTGTAGTCAATAGATTGTAGTCTCTTCCAGTGCAGTTCTTGTGATGTCTGTGGGCCATTTTGCAGCTAGCTTTAGAAAGAAAGACAAATTGGACTAGTTTAGTACAATAAAGATTATATGCTGCATGCACCCTAACATTGTGAATTATTGAGGTTTTAAACAGAAACATTGGGGTGACTTCAAGGGCTTTCAAAGAGAACATCAAATAACAGGTGCAAATCCTGGCTCTACTTTAAAAAATGCAGTCTTCTGTGACTGCTTTCCTTGCCAGAAAGAAGGCTGAAGGTATAGCATACCAAGGGTCAAGGCAAGGGTGCACTGTCAGTAGAGATAATAAAAACTGGAGCCCAACTGGGATGGGCCTCAGGAGGTCAACCCAACCAGCTCCTGCCTCAGGGCAGGATCAGCTCTGTCTAAAGCCTTCCTGACAGATGCTTGTCTAGCCCTTTCTTGAAGGCCTCCAACGACAGAGCCTCTGCTCTCCTCAGGCAATCCGTTCCTGTGCTTCCTCGCCTTTCTCATCAGTGTTCTCCCTGATGGCCAGCCAAAATCTCCCTGGCTGTAATTAAAGCCCATGCTGTCTCATTGCATCCCCAGGGGCAGGGGTACAGCCCGTTCCCTGCATCTCTGCTGCAGCTTTTGGTGTATCTGAAGACTGTCTGTCTGTCTTCACTTTCAGTCTCCAAAAAAATCCTGATGTTTTCTCATTGCAGTAACATGCTGTTCTTATAAATGCAGTTTTCAGGAGGCAAGATCAAAATGTGTCTATACACAGAGGGTATAGCCTCAGACCCACACATCCTCTGCACTGTGACGATTCTGGGTGGCTTCTTCTCCTGGAAAAATTACCTGTGCACCGATTCACTCTTCAGCCATTGCCTCAGTGCTGCCCACCCATTCTGTACCATTTTTTCTGAGATGAAAAGCAGCAGGAAAAGCCATGCACATGCAAAATAAAATCATTTCCCTAGCTAGGGGTGCATACACAGACAGACTCATTCACTCAAGCTCTTCAAGGCAAATCTCTGGAAGAATCGACAGGTCTTCAGCTAACTTTGGGGCCACTACCTTTTGCTCAGCTGTCATGCTATTACTGTCAAAGTCTAATCAGCGTCCAACAGCCTGGCCTTGAACCTCTCTCCAAAACAAGATCAGTCTGCACTAACAGAGCCTTGCGGCTGCCTGTAGCTGAATCAGCACAAACTCAGACTTCGCAGCTCAGATGCCTCTCAGGAAAGTAAAACTGCCATGCAGTGGCAACAAAAGAACTGATGGCATGCCCTTGCATTGCTTCACTTCATTCCCTAAAAGACCTGGCCGCTAGGTTGCTCCCAAGCTTTCCTTCAGTCTTGCTCTGCTATAGCAGTCCCCCATACCCCTTTCATACATCTCTTCCTCCTTCAGTGGTCTGGATACAGCCAGCTATTGCATAACCCTAATTATGTTATTGCTGTAATTGCGTCTGCCGTCTGCAGCACATGGATTCGTTACAAGCTTTTCATATGCTAAAATGATTATTAATGAGTGCAGTCCCAACCCAGCGACGGCACAACAACAACCATGACAAAAAGATCTTTTGGAAGGCAATTAGCTCCATGCTAAGCTGCCTAAACCACTGCCGTGCTGGAAAATTTCAGACTGGAGAGGAAGCACTGGCAACACATTTTTTCTCTTCTCTTTTGATGAGTTGATGAGTTAATGAGTTACTGAGTGGCAGCAGGCACAGTCATTCTTGTGAAACAGCTCCACTAAGGAGCCTTTCCTGGTTGGTACTGAAGGCAAGAGCATTTACCCTTGACTAAACAAAAAGATGTATTCCCAGGTCGCTGTTGTACTGCTTTCCTTAGGAAAACAAAACAAAACAAACAAACCCAGGGAAACAGGAGGATGTAAAAGCAACAAGAACATTTATTTTTTGAGAATAAGAAAGATGACTACTATATACTGGTGCATCCAGCATCCTTCCCCATACAACAGTGGCAGTGGATAGTGTCACGGGCTCTCCTGTTCAAGCCAGGCTGGGTTGGGTTGCCATGCTAATGATACCTATGAAATCACATCCTATGGTCTAGTAATCCTCACATCCTCCATCTGAGTTGCTGATGTGCCTGAGTGACGGATTTATCCAAATTTCTCAGGGGTTTTATTGCTTCTGAAGGAAATCTCCTGCCACATCGGAGAATAAACAGCCTTGAGGTAAGAACTCGAGCTTTTCCTGTGATCCAGGGGAAACTCAAGCATGTAAAGCAGTATCTTTTGATGTGCATCTAAAGATCTTCTGGAAACAGCTGGGAAAGGATCCGCTGGAGATAACCAAAACTGGAGTACAGAAGAAGTAACAAATCTGAAGCACCAGAACAGCGGGTGGTACACATCAGGCCAAGTAGTCACCATCTTCTACTTTGGGCTCTCAGTCTTGAACCTTTGGAGGCAGGCTAAGCTAGATTTGCTGCTTTGCTGCCTTTCTGTCTCATTTAGAGGAAATCTGTCTTAGTTTTGTGTTCCCAACCTCCTGCTGGCAATGCAGCCTCTGGGGCTGTGGAAGTGTGAGTCAAGGATCTGTCCATGACTCAGGTGAGATCTGGTGGCCCTCAGCTAAGGGATGCTCACAGGAGCAGCGTGGTGAAAGAGCATCTCATTCCCTCTGCATTTCCTCACAGTTCAGATACGGTGTAAGTGAGAGCTGTCAGCTTCAGGGGTGAAGGGAAGCGGCACGCAGACAGCCTTGCAAATGCTGGCAGTGAAAATATAAGGACCTCTGGGGTTCAGTGACAGCTTCACAGTGGTTTTGAAGACATTAGGGGTATGCAAATGGAAGAGAGGCCCTAAGTACCTCTGAGGATCTGAGCTCAAATAGAAGGTAAATAAAGACTCAGCAGGGATGTTGTCATCTCCCTGCTAGGATGCTTTAATATACACATTCATAATTTCTTTAGATAGCACAATGATGGCTTCATTAGAAACACTTCTGTATAAATAAGTCATCTGGCCATGGCAGAGTTCTGATGGAAGGATATTATATGTCTTCTCCCTAGACAGGTAGCTTTTGTTATTGATACATGCTTTTATTTCCCTTCTTTTTCTTCTATTTTTCCCACAAAATGCACTTCCACAATATCTCGGTTTGCAGTCTTAATGAGAAATGACTGCTTAGATGTGTGATGGCCAGGAAGTTGAGTCCGGGGGAGACCAGGACACTTTAGTATGATGGTGGGTAATGGCCCGTGAACCCAGAACACTGATATCACAGCTTGAGAGTCTGTAGTAGTGGCTGGAGAGCCCTCCAAGCCCTGAAACTCAGATACTTGCATCCTGTCCTTGACTCCAGGGAGCATGGTGCGTTGCTTTTCATTGTTCAGATGAGTCATGGGAGTGTTAAGCTGCTGGGAAAATATCTCTGCAGGGCTGGAAAGGTACTGAGGAGTTTTCAGACCCTTGTAAGTCACAGACCCAGGAGAGCATTGCTACCAGGTGAAAGGAGGACAGAAGAAACTTGTAAAAGCAGGCTATATGTGTGTCTGTGTTTCATTTTTTAGAAGCACCCCACCCCTGCACCCACTATCCTGCCACCATTTTATGACTAGCCAAACCAGGGAGGAAAAGGAGCACTTCAACTGCTTGTCAGAGCCAGACTGGCAAATATGACACAGTACCTCTGCTTTCCTCCACCAGCCCCGTTTATTTTTGCTGTGATGTAATCCCCTTCACTTTTCATTTCTCCCAGCAGGAAGGTGCCTATGCAATATTCATGAGAAGCTGGGCTCTTCTCCATGGACTCTTCTTAGGCACCATAAATCAATGCATTTCACTGCATTGCAGGCTGTTTCTCCCTACAAGTCTATGAACTGTGCTGGTTGCACATGGATGTAGTTTTCTTTGGGTGCCAAGGCACACTTTGTTTTTTGGTCATAAGACTCCTTGTTTCTCAACAATATGCGCTTTGGCTCATTGGAGCCTGCAATAGCATTGTCATGGATGCCACCAGTCCCTGACGTTTTCTCTTGTCAGAAGTGCATGCAACACAGATCTAATTTTGTCCATCTGCTGATGTTGAGACTTGAGTTTTCTGGGAGTGGAAAGGGTCTAGAAATATTTATTCATCCTGCTTATCATCTTCTCCTGGAGGTAGTTCTGCAGGACAAGTCCTCATGAGGTTTCCAGATGTCTCCTTCCCTTATAGGCAACTGTTCAGGTCCACCTGGTGGTTGAGGGTTAGGCAAAGTGTAAAGCAAAATGAAGCCCAGACCAATCATCACTGGAGTACTGGGAATGGGCTATATTTAGACCATGGGACTCAGTTAGACCAGGAGTTTTGGCTGGTCCTGAGCCCAGAAGACAAGATGCTAGAGCTCCAGGGACAGTAATGTTGTGCATACTGGAAGTCGCAGTGAAGTTAATGAGGTTTGCATGAGATTTTATGACGAGTCAGAGTCCAGCTCTGGAAGCAGTTAGGCTGGAGGACTATGAACAGAGCTGGGAAAAGGACCCCTGCCCGCTATGCCTTTCTCTCCCAAGGGTTACATCAGCCCTGCTCTGCAAAACCAGGATAGCAACTGAGACCAACCCACTGCAATAAATCAGGATGGGAGTGCAGGGCACAAAACCAAACTGAGCAGAACTGGCGTGGAGGGTTTTTCTCCCAGTGCTCTTGCTCTACGCTGTCTTTCATAGGAGACTTCGGCAGCTGCTTGTCCCACTCTGTCATAGAGAGTATTTTCCCTCTTTTCTGTCTGAAGGATCCTTATCATACAGCACTTCAGTGTCCAATTTCTCTGCAGTGGAAAACAGCCTCCATCTCAGCAGGTGTCTCAGCGCTGTTTACAGGACACCTGTCAGCTCTTTTGGCTCCCTGTCCCCTCTGCCTCCTAATTATAAAATTGTGGATTGCTGCAGCTATGGGCTTTTCTTTTTTTTTTTTTCCTTGTGCACAAAATGTCAAATTGCAAAAATTAAAAATGTAAATTATGGCGTCTAATTAACCAGTTGACAGCAGAGCACAGCTGCGAGTGACAGTGACTGATTACCTTCCACAAACCTTGTCCTCCAAGACCTGCCTTACCCGGGGGACGAAGGACATCGAAAATAGCAACTTCCTTAAAGAGACATTGCTCTGCTGATGAAATGTGGTGGGCAAGGGTTCTGGGGGATTCATTGCCTAAGGATAAAGCCCCAGTCCTCTTGAGTTCAAGGGGAATGGCATTGATTCCTAAGGAAAACAGATTTAGAGTCATAGAATCTTTGGGTTGGAAGGGAGGACCTTTAAAGGTCATCTAGTCCAAACCCCTGTAGTGAACAGGGACATCATCAACTAGATCAGGTTGCTCAGAGCCTCACCCAACCTGACTTTGCTCCCCCAGTCCCCGTCTTGCAGTCCATCCCCTCGAGAGGTGTGGGAAGAGATGCCACCAGTGAAGGCTGAGGCAAAGAAGTCGTTCAGTACCTCAGCCTTCTCTCATCCGTTGTTACCAGTCTGCCAGTCTTGCTCATCGGGGGGTTACGCTTTCCGTGACCTTCCTTTTCTGGATGACATACCTGTAGAAGCCCTTCTTACTATTCTTTGCATCCCTTGGCAAGCTCAGCTCCAGCCGCGCCTTGGCCTTCCTGACCCCATCCTTACACAACCGGGCAGCATCCCTGTACTCATCCCAGGATCCCTGTCCCCACTTCCCCTGCCTGTGCATTTCCTTCTGCCCTTTACAGAATCACAGAATCACTAAGGCTGGAAAGGTCCTTTGAGATCATCAGGTCCAACCATTAATCCAGCACCACCATGTCGTCTAAACCATGTCCTGAAGTGCCACGTCTACG
>NW_010527885.1:0-1754 GCF_000687285.1 Phaethon lepturus
TTTAATTTAATTTAACTGCAGTGTCTTTTCTCTTGGCTTTTCACATTAAGATTTTTCTCTCCCGGCTGGAGCTCGGTTGGTAGGTTCGGTAAAGGGATGCTCTCCTCATTTGCAAAACCTGTACCCTGGCTGGATGGGCTGGGATTCAAGCAACTAGAAATGCAAAGCTCTCCATAGCAGCAGGAGGACTAAGGACTAGCTGGAATAGAGAGCGAGGAGTGTCTGAGGCAGGAATGGCCTGTGGGAAAGTTGTAAACTTCTGTGACAGCCAGTTTTAGGAGCACTGTTGCTGGCTGGTCCTGCTGACCATCAGCCAGCTGAGGATCCGAGTTCCAAGGGCCGAGAACCAGGTGAGGTTGCGTGTGTCCACGTTTTCGGTGATAGCCGCTGTACGTCGAGCGTTACGCAGAGCTCGGGGTGTGCGTGTCCTCTGTGGCTCCTTTCTAGATGGGAAACCCGGGGCACTGAGAGGTAAATATTGCTTTGCCAGTGCCACTTGCGGGTGGTACAGCAGCACAGAGCTAAGCAAACCCCTTTTAGTCCCTCCCGCCCCGTGCTCTCAGCAGGCTCCATTAGCTCAGGCAGCGCCTGGCGTTTTTCAACGCGGTGCACTTGCCCTGCGGCACGTAGGAGAGACCGGAGCTACTGGGTGATCCTGACAAGTGAATGCCACAGGACGAGGGGAAGCAGATCTGCTCCTTTCCAGCCCCTTGGCAAGGGGGGGGTAAACCACAGTATATTGTTATGTTTTTCTTCTGCACGTTTCTCAAAGCATTGGCTAAGTATTCATTTTAAACTTCCCAATCTCTGCGAAGGGCACAGTTATAGTCGCTAGCCCTTAAACAGATATAAAAACTAAGAACGCACTCAAGTTAAGAGCAAGTAACTTACTACCATGTAGTACAAGAAAGAATGAAATGAGCATCTCTGAATGAAATATCCAGTTGCTTCAGCAGCCTCCAGAAGGTGCTGAAATCCTTTGACATTTCCAAGACTCTTTCACACTTTTCAAACAAGCTTGTCACAGTTTCTCAGAACATTATGAATCTGGTGAAACTGCATATTCTGCAACTCTAGTTTCATGAAGCTTTAGCCAGGTCCTGCTTCAACTTGGCTGTCTCTGGTGTTCTGCTCAACTAGGAAATTACATTATCTCATTCTAATTAAATCAGCTTTTCATCTTCCGCTGGAGTTTTCTTTGGGTTTTGGTCGTGCCCGTCTCCGTCGCGCTGCTGTGACTGATGAAGGCATTAGCACACTCCACCCCAGAGTGGCCGCATTAAGCCGTGCGCAGAACGGTTCCTGTGCCCGACAGCGTGGTGCTCGCTGATGGAGTTGCTGGGGATGTGAGGCCACGCTGTGATCAGCAAGAATTAGGAGCATCTGGTGACGCCGAGAGTTGCGTTTCCTTCTGCTGCTCATTTGATGCACCTGTCCATGTCTCATCGTAGCACGGCCATGCTCCGTTCCTGCTATTGCTCCCCCGCCATCATGGCCTGCACTGTCCTTCCATGTCCTTCCAGCACGTTTTCCAGGTTTACTGGAAGGCAGGGTCTCTCCTTCGCCATCTGAACAGCGGCAAATAAAACCAGCCCATCGGAGGCTATGCTATGCTGCGCTAACGGGCCTGAACGGCACTGCTGCGTGCGCCCTATATACTGCAGAAGATTATATTTTATTTTGACCAAACTTTCTTTTTCGGCCCTAGAAGAGTCCCACTGGGGAACGCTGCAGGTTTGCTTGCAAGCGCTTTG
>NW_010527886.1:0-237 GCF_000687285.1 Phaethon lepturus
CGCGGGTTCTGTGCAGCCTGGCAAGGCGGGGGCTGGCAAGGCCGGTGTCTGGGAAGAGCAAAGATCGGGTTTAATTAAAGCGCCGAGGAAGCAGCTGCCTGGAGCTCTTGCTCTTTTCTCTCCCACCTGCTCGTGCCTGAATTTGACATTCTCCTGCGGCCGAGGCCGCCGGGAGCCAGCCCAGGTCCTCGTCACCTCGCCCGTCCCACCGGTCACAGGCACAGGGCCTCGGGGCTG
>NW_010527886.1:340-2128 GCF_000687285.1 Phaethon lepturus
ATCTATTCGCTGTCCCCAGTCGTTCAAACGCCAGGGGCCAGGCCATGGCCAGTCATGACTTATTTTCAAAGCAAAAATGTGTGGCATCTTTTAAAATTATTTTGAGAGGTTTAAGAACCTGCTCCCAAGCTTGTCGGTGCAGCTACAAAAGCTCCAGAAACACGAAGGCGCGGAGTCAAGCATCATCACGTGGCTTTCACGTGAGGTGAAAGACAAAAGGGAAACCATGAAAGGACATCAAGGCAGATGCCTGCAGGTCGCACCATTGCCTGGCCAAGCCTGTGGGACCTCCTGCAAGAGCTGCAGCTTTCCTTCTCTTCCCCTTGCCTTTGAAAGTCATGGCGGGGGGGGGCGGAGGGGAGGGAAGACCAATTTCTGTAGCGTGGAGTAATTAGGGGGCCTCTGATTACTGCCGTTCAAGGCCGACGAGGCCAGCGGTGCTGGCTGCAGTTTGCATTTGGACAAGCACCGCTTGTTCCACTCTGGGGCCAAGTGCACCATTGCTGCAGCCGAACACGCTGTTAGTGCTGCGGCACGGCACGGCGGAACTGCTGCCTTCCACGCCAGCGAGCCCTGAGCAGCAGGGACCCTCCCCGTGCACGCCGCCGGGAGAAGAGACACCCACCAGCACAGCTCTGGGTGGCCGGAGAGTCCTGGCAGCGACCAGGAAAGGGGACACCCAGAGAGGGTGGGATCCACCATCTCATGGACCACCCTTGTACGCGAAGGGCTTTTCATCCCTGCGGCACCCCGAGTAGAGCTTTGCCACGAGGAGGCATTGCCTCCTGCGTGTTAACCATGGTCACCCTCCTCACATCCCACCCTGGTGACATTTTTGTGGCACAGGGGCCACCGCACGTGTCTGCAGCGAGGGGCAGCACTGCTGCATGAATAATTCATGGTAATGAGATAGAAGTCTCCTTGAGCAAGCTAATGCATTGATTAGACCAAATTGCCTCCCTCACCCTCAAGGAGGTAAAAATGAGCTAATCACCGTTTGTTCTCTCTTGATAGATGATTAACCACAAATTAGAATATTAAACAGAGGACTTTAGGTACGTAAATTAACAGCTGAGAACTAAGTTAATTATTGGAGGAGCCATAAAACTGCTTATTTTTATTCTTGGATTATTGTTCGCTGTTTTTGCCTTTTTTTAAGAGGGAGTTATTTTTAAAATGGCTTGTTCTGCTGTTTGCGGCCAGAAGTGCCACACGTAGCTGCACCAGCCGGGACGCTCTGCGTAAAATGAATCTTGTGCTCCACCAGCACTGATCAGGGGAAATGCATCTCCCCGCTGCTGCAGAGAGCAGGGCTGCTGGCCCCATCCGTGCCCTGCGGGCAGGATGCCCCAGGGGGGTACAGGCAGCTGGAGGAGCTAATCCAGCTTCTCCAAGGAAAAGCTCAAATTTGTATACTGGTTCTACCCAGAAAAGCGACAAGACTCTTCCAGACCCAGGACACCGCAATACGGTGCGGCAGGGAATTAACTCTGTTAATAGTCCATTCATTTAAATGTAAATGGTGAGCCTGGCTGGTATAATGAGGCTGGGAAATCTTATTAGAGACCAAATTAAAGGTTTGTAGGCGAGTGCGTGCAAGAGCGGGCCTGAATGTGAGATGGGGGCTTCCGGGGGCAGCGGCGTGCGGCCGGCACGGGCTGGTACCCAGGCAGAAAGCAAACGCGCTGGGCTGCCAGGCACAGGGGGAAGGGTGGCTTTGAGGTCCGACGGATGCCGGAGGGGTTCACCCCCGTCCTTCCCGCTGCCTTTGCTTGGTGCCGGTCCCAC
>NW_010527887.1:0-2910 GCF_000687285.1 Phaethon lepturus
GTACCTTCGCACCCCCCTTAAATTGTGGGGCTCAGAAGCACGCACAGCACTCAAGGTGAGGCTGCGTCAAAGGTTCACCTCATGTTGGCTACCGTGTGGATTCAGGGGAACGGTACTAAGCAGCAGTGGAGATCTGCAGACATCTCCACGAGGTTGAGAGCAAAGCAAGTTGAGCTGTGACTTGTTCTACCCTGCAGCAGAAATTTTAAAGAGGTACTACTGGCCGGCAAGGGTTCATGGTGACCTGGTTCATACGTCTCAGCAGTATAATTGAATACATTACCCAAACTGAAATTTTTATCTCTCTGCCTCAAAGATTACTTTTCTGCACTGTCAGCATACATGATTTGTGTGTTTCATAATGAAGCAAACACAAAGTATGTCTTCCTCTGGTGTGCCCAAATGAAAGCCAGAGGAAAGCTTCTCAGCATTAACTGCAGCAAGAGTGACACTCCGAAGCAATATAATGACCTGTGAGGAGTGATTTTGTTTATCTCAGTTTAGACGCTCTGTCTTGTTCTCTCAATACCTTTCTGACTACCTTTGGTTTTTGATCAATTTGGACAATTATCTATAATATATGCATACTGTCTTCTGGAAAAAGGATTATCTACAGGAGCTCTTTCCATAATAAAAATCTCTGATTTTAACCCTTGTCATGATTTCCATACTTTTAAATGTATGTTCAAGCTGTAAATCTGACTGTTTCCCAGCACGCAAATGACATGAGTGCCAAGTTATGCTTGTAAATCAGACATCAAATATGCAGAACCTGTGACATGGCAACTGAAAAGTACATTTCAAAGATATGCGGGCGTTTAAGCATTGTGTGTTTAGGTGTTCCTGAATACTACCAGTGTGTGTGTTTTTCATAATCAAACTACAAAGCCATTCATCAAAGGGCTTTTTTCTGTGGAGAAGAGGAATTAAAAATAATAGGTCTGTGCAACTTTGGCAAAGTCAGTATGGCCACAGAGTTATAACTGACAATAAAAACCGCCCTGATATTACTGGGCATAGAGTGGCTCAGGGAACTGGTAACGGCCAGAGCCTCCCACTGCATACTGGATGGACCTGTGTTTTACAGTAAATTGGCACTTCTGCAACAGTGCAAAATGATTCATAAATATTAGAAGCCAATGAGAGTTCATGTAAATACATGTGAACCAAGATGCAGTTTCTTGAAAATGAACTGAAATTAAAGAAAATATTTAATAACATAATGTATAAAACATTACCCCCACTTTAATGTATAAAACATTTCCCCAACTTAGTTATTGCAGAAATCAGGGCTCCAAGCAGCACATAGTTTATTTCCAATGTCCTTACTCCCCTTTGTGTGTCTGTGAATAATTTTGTATATATTTGATTTTTAAAAAGAGAGACATGATCCAAATCCTGTAAACTCACTAGACTGCTGCACAATTTGGTCCACAGAAGAAATTGGAGAAGAAACGTGAAGAAGCTGAGCCTGCACTGAGGCAGAAGAGGATCTTCTTCCGCTGACTCTTGTGAGAAGCTCACAAAAGGAACTACATCCTCTTATTTTATTTCTACTTCACATGAGAGATTTGGAAAACTCATTATTCCTCCAGCTCCTCTGCTGCAAGCCCGTAGGAAGCACCTCTTTCTCTGGAGGAGGAAAAAGACTTCAAATACAGGATAATGAAATAGTTGTTTGGTTCTGAGAATGTCTTTTTTCTATTTAATGAATGATCAATTTAGCAAAGATGTTCTGGTTCCAACCAAGACTTGGGTTCAAAATATTTTACCCGCTCTTGTATTTCAGCTGATAGAGACTGGGAAGCCAGAGCACAAAGATAAGCGGTGTGCTCCCAAGAGCCACCGTGGGAATGCTCCGAAGGTGCCTGCAAGGCCAGAGCCACTCTCTAACTGGAGAATGAAACTGGGCACTCCACATCCCCTGCCACACCACACCGGCGGTTGGGTATCCGGCAGTTTGGCCCCCACGATGTCTTCAGCCAGGCTGCCTGCAGTCCCCACGCTGACAGCTGGTTCATACATGGTCCTCCCTATGGGCACCAAGGCCAGTATTTAGGAGCAACCATTACACACCCTGGTACCTCCACAGCTCTTATTCCAGATGGCTTCATCTACTGCCAGGTATCAACAAACGATACTAGTTTGAGTAAGTGTCTTTCTTAGCATTGGTTTACATACTGGAGCATATCCTTCTACGATTTCCTGCACACACTCCCGCTTATCTCAGCGTAACAGTGGTGCTCAAGCACAGCTTGTGTACCACTTGCACGGTGTGGATCCGACAGCTTGGCCTGCATTTGCTCTCATCATTTATGGGACAATGCCAATTCAAAATCACAAGTCGTAAACAGACATGTTTACTTACAGTTGTTAATAGCACTGTAGATAGAAATAAAATACTTCCTAAAGGCTCCTTTATTTCTCTGCACTTAAATTCACTTTTTTTTTTTTTGACTTCTTTCACTCTAGACAATGCAAATGTAAAAAGGTGTGCAAATTGTTTATCTGCTTAAAAACAGCTTTCACAGGATTTATTTTCAGTTGCAGAGTACTTCTGGGGGTGATAAGCCAGGTAAAAGCTTGCTTCTATAACATCTAAATGCGTGTTGGATTGTGTCAGCTGTTGAGGACAAACGTAACCCTCTGATCGTGCCCATCAAAATGCTGCCAGTAGCTGCCATTTGGATCAAGAGGGAACATCACCTGCGGGCGCCGCTCCCTGTGAGCCACCTCCTCCATTAAAGGCAAGGCTGGACGCAGTTTTACCACTTTTAATGAAAAATAAGTACAGTTCTCGGCCTCCTAGCTTGTTGCTGCCGCTTCTCCCACCGAGCGACGCTTACGCGCGGCCAGCACGCAGCGAACAGCCCGGCGGCCGCCCTTCGGCGCGCCCAAGTCTCCCCTCCC
>NW_010527888.1:0-1242 GCF_000687285.1 Phaethon lepturus
GGGGACTGAGCGACGGCATTTCCAGCCTGGGCTTGCTTTGCCCCCCAGCTCCGGGGCAGCCCCCAGCCAGTGCCGCTCCTCCCGGACACCACGGCACCCCGGTCCCCGCTACCCTCAGACCCCCCCAGCCAGTCCGTGGCCGTCAAGTCCCGCATCCTGCTGAGCTCTCGGGTTCAGTCACAAGGAAATCACCAGCGAGTCCACGTGTGACACCGGGGACGGATCCCGGCTCTCCCGGGACAGCTCGGGCTTCTACTGCTGTGGTTAAGGCTAATGCCTTCGTTTAATAACGGGCTTATCGATAAAACCTCAAGTGCACGGGCTAACGGGCAGCGGTGGGCACAGGATGCAGAGAGGCAAAGAAAAAGCAAACCAGAAGAAGTTTATAATCAATGACTTTTATCTTTTGAAAATGGAAGCAAATATTTGGACAGATACTATGGCCGCTCTATAAGAGCGCATCTTTCAGGACTTCGCTGGTTCTCTTCTGGGATATCACGGCTACAAAAAGCTTCAGGCACTGACTCCGGTTGAGCCTGGCTAGGCATCAGTTCATTTAAATAAAATACAGGCTATAAACTAAAAACCAGGGCGGCCTTTCCTCCGCCCTCCTCGGACCGCCTGCCACACACCGATCTCCTCTGGGCATTTCAATCCCGCGTCTCAGAAAACTTACTTCCCTCCAATTAGAAAAAACCAAAAGGTCCCCAAGCACACAACCCTGAAGTCACGCACACAAAACAACACAGAGATCACCATTTGGGGGAGCATTACGTTTGGTTTTCTTTCCCCCCCAAAAATAACAAAAAAATTAAAAAAAAAATTAAAAATTACACATCATCATCTCAGCCATTTACTGCAATACAAAACATCACCAAACAAATAGCCCGGAGCGGCTGGACTGTGAATCCAGCATCAGCGGTCACGGACGCAACCCAGGGCCGCCCGCCCCTCCGGCTGCGCTCGCCACTTAAAACAACGAAAACCCACTTTTATGAAGCTTCCATGCTATGCAATCGTAACGCATCCTCTGTCTCCTCACGTCCCGTTCTCTTGCCTCTCCAGCTACGTCGCCTTGGCTGTCCCAACGGTGCGGTTTCGCCTTCACACACACAGACATCCCTCCAGAACAGAGAATCCTTAATCTGTAAGTTCTGAACATGCAAACACTGGGAAAAATGGAGAATTTGAGTATTTCTAGCTAACCTAATGGGAAAAAAAAGAAAAAAAAAAAAAAAAAAA
>NW_010527889.1:0-3960 GCF_000687285.1 Phaethon lepturus
CTGTGTTTAATCCTTCAAAAATAATAAAGGGGCATAACGCAGGACAGATTGACCATCAAGCAATGCTGGTGCAGCTGGTGTCCCGGTCGCCTTGTGCTCACTCCGTCCTGAGGCGTCCTCTGCCACAGGGCACCAGCAGAGACAGAGATGGGGCAGGAGGCAGCGCCAGGCCCCATCCTGGGAGCCACCGAGGTGTGGGATGCTTCACCATGACCCTCAGGTCACTTCCCAGGGGTGCCTGCTGCACGTACGCGGAGAGAAAGCAGGATGAAGCACCCCACCGCAGGCCGCCATGCCACCCGAGGACACAAAGCATCCAAAAGCTGGTTTATCTCCTGTCATCCTGCTCCATGGGGTGCTGGAGCAGGTCTGACACTTCAATCTGGGCCAGTGAGGTGCTGGAGAGCTTCAGGTGTCAGGAAACAGAGATTCTCCCAGTCCCCTTCGTGTTTCCCCGTGCCGGATGTCAATGTGATGGGGAAGGGGCCATGGCCACCAGGCAGCAATGCCAGTCTCTGATGGGATGAGCCACAAGTTGGGACACCTTGAAATATCCTAAAAGCTTTGCGGTTTTGGAGGTGGAAAAAGGCAGTTCTTAAAAAAACCAACAACAAACTAAAAGAGAGCATTAGCCAAAGCATGTTTATAAGGAAAAGCTTTTTCGCTGTGGTGGTATGTGGGGAACACGCTCCCAACGCCCCAGCCAGCCTTGCGGAGGGGTTTTCATCTCATCCCCCAAGCAGGGCTGAACCGGCAGCGGGGAGAGAGGCGAGAGGGGAGAGCAGCTGCGCAGGGTGACAGCTGATGCTGCGGGCTCTCCTACCACCTGTGGTCACCCTGGAAAGCCTCCGTCCACTTGGAGGTGTCCAGGAAGATGGAGGACGAGCTATGGAAGAGCCAGAGGCAGGGCAGGGAGCCCTCCCGTGTCCAGAGGTTCTTGGTGCAGTCATACACCTCCATCTCCACCCGGTAGTCCCCATCCATGCCCTTCCAGTGGCCACCGGTGACGAAAAGCCGGTCACCCAGCGGCACCATCCCGCCGTTCTCGTGGAGCGTGTGCAGGAGCTGCACCTGCACGAAGGGGCAAGATGTGCAGGGACCCCCTGGGGGCTTTTCGCTCCCACCGCAGAGGACATTGACCCACATGGTGCATCCCCCCATCCCAGCCTCTCTGCGAGACATGGGGCCATGTCTTGCTTTTAGCAGCATCCCTGTGCTTGTACGGGAGCAAGGCTGCGGGTGCTGTGGGGAGGAGGGGGCCTGGAGGGCAGAGGGGACAGGCAGGATTTTGCCGGACTGCGCAAGCAGGAGACCCACACACCCTGCACGAGGGTGGTGCTGGAAAAGGGGGATCCTGTGGGCTTCTGCAGTGTGAACACTGCTTAAAACCAGTAATTCGGTGTGAAAGCCATGTTCCTAGTGCAGGTGTGAGGAGGGAGCAGGGAAGGAATGATTTGGGCATCTTTGGCTCCGCAGGGGTTACTAAAGCCAAGGGATGAGCAGGCAGGAGAGAGAAGAGATGCTGGCACCTGGAGGAGTGGGGAGTGCAGGGGTATGGTTGTGGGGTGCTAGTGGGGAGGGAACAGCTGCCCCACCTTGCCAGGAGGGCAGTTATGCCTGGCCCCACATCCCAATACCTTCTGCCAGATGTTGGCCTCTGGGTTGTACACGTGGACCTTCTTCGTGTTGTCCCCAATGAGGTAGATGAGTCCGTGCAGCGTGGCACAGCGTGGGGCTGAGAGGTACTTGGGGATGAAGGGGGATGTGATCACACTCCACAAATCTGCAAGGAGAAGCCATCAGCAGCATGTCCCACCCTTGGCTCTTGATGCAGCTGCCAGTGACTAAAAAAGCATTGCCGAGCCAGCAGCTATTTAAGGGGGAGTTGGAAAGAGAGGGCACAGAGTGGCCAGGTAGGGTGGCACCCATGGTCCCCATCCCAGACGAGGTTCTTGCGTAAAAAAAGGAAGGGGGGATACTGTTCGTAGTGGTGGTGTGGGATGGGGGAGAGCACCATGGGCTTCGCAGAGGCTTCCCGAGGAGGTGGCGTTGTCACAGGGGTTTAGTTTCTCCCTAAGCCTTCTCCAGCCCTCTGCCCTGGGGATCCCGCTCCACTGAAGCTCAGGTCTGGGCTGTGCTGGAGGGCTGTGACTCAGTCTGTGCTGCTGGCAGCTGAGCTCCTGGCTGGCCCCTGGCCCTGTGCTGCAGCCATCACCAAACCCCGTTAGCACCTGGTTGCATCCCGTGGGACTGTGCCTGCCTGGGGGTCCCCCTCACTCCTGCTCCCCGGGAAGGCGGTGGTGGGGCATGGTGGCAGGGCCAGCTCTCACCTTGGACGGGGTTGTAGCACTGCAGGGTGAGCGCGTTGTATTTGACGGCGCAGGAGCCCACCAGGTAGAGCTTGCCCAAGCAGCTGGCGGCCGCAAAATTGCTGACGTACTTGAGGGCCGGGCTGATGGCACACCAGCTCTTGTTGTAGGGGTCGTAGCGCTCCACCTCCACTGCATCCACTGTCGTTCCTGCAGGGCAGTGGGATGCTGCAGTTACCCCACTGCTCCGGGGCACCCATGGACTCCCCACCCTGGCAGCACCCGTGGGGTCTTCGCAGCCTTACCCCCAATGACGTAGATCTCGCCATTGAGGACGGCGCTGGTGTGGTTTGTCCGGGCTCTCAGCATGGAAGCGATGGGCTTCCAGGCACCATCCTTGGGGCAGAAGCGCCAGGCCTGGGTTGTTGACCATGTGTCATTCTGGGACCCCCGAGAGCCGCCTGGGGAGGGACGGGTCAGGCAAGCCACCCGCTCTGAGCGCAGCCGTCCCTGGGCATCCCTTGCCAGTGGCCGGATCCACCCAAGAGGCTTTGCTGAGAGAGGAGGGTTGCCCCATACCAGCACCCCGTGCCCACATCTTTGTCCCCCATCCTCCATCCCTGCTCCTTGGGGACCCCCACCCCACACTGGCAGCCTCGGAACCTACCTGTGACGTACACATCGTTGTTCAGAGCCACCAGGGAAAAGCCCCATTTATTGTAATCAGGGAAATCGGGCAGAGCCATCCATCGCCCTGAAACCCAACAGAGCCAAGTGATGACCCCCCAGCCAGGAATGACGCTTTTAAGCCAGCCCTGTTTTACTCTTCCCTCCCCTGCCCTCCCGCCCAGGGCCTCTCCTGACACCAGATTGTTTGGCAAGAGGTGGCTTTGGGGTAGATGGAGGGTAAATTAACATGTCAGGGGGTGGGGTGTGCTTGCCCCATCCCTGCTGTGGGCACTTACTGCTTTTGGGGTTGTAGAAAGCGAAATTCCTGGGCGCAGCTGGCATCTCCAGCCCCCCGTCCTCATCCTCGCTCTCCTCCAGCACGCGGCCACCAACTACCACTAGCACCTCCTCCAGCTTCTGCAGTGGCGTTTGGGGGTTCTTCTGGGCACCAACATCACTCTGCCCCTGATGGAAAGGGCGGGGCAGGATCATCAGGCTCCGAGCTGAGCCTCTCTCCCAGGTCTGGGGGTGGGATTTGGGGCAGGGGCTACCCACCGTGGCACAGGATCGGGCAACAAGGGCCTTGCTGGCATCTGAGTCACGGACGAGGGGCTCGGTGGCAAGCAGGTTCTGCAGGTACTGCTCAGGCAGTGAAACGAGGTGGGCCAGCTCCAGAAGCTCTGGCAGGAACTGGGCTCGGGGTCCCGGGTCATGGCGTACCCAGCGCAACACGGCCTCAGCCAGGCTCTGCTCCTCCTGCACCTGCAGCTGGTCGTTGGAGAGGTAGATGGCCAACCTCTCCTTGGAGAGCTGGAGGAACTCCTCCTGCTGAGAAACAGCTTCAAAGTTCTCCTGCAAGAAAGACCAGGCCTTGGAGGAGACCTCGGGGCAGCCGTGGCTCTCACCGAACTCACAGATACCTAGGCAGTTGGTGGCGTCCATTTGCTGCCGGAGGTAGCGGCTGCAGACCTTCTGGATAGTG
>NW_010527889.1:3993-4232 GCF_000687285.1 Phaethon lepturus
GGGAAATGCAGCTGGCTGGAGGTCCGCATCAGCCCCTCCACGTTGCCCTGGTTGATAGTGATCTTCCCCGTGTAGGCGAAGTCGATCAGCGTCTCCAGCATGCCGGGGTCCACCTCCTTCAGTTCCACCCGTGCTGCGATGCTCTCAGTGAAGTCGCCAGAGAACATGGCGTGGAAGTAGTGGCTGCAGAGGGCCAGGATGCCACGGTGGCAGGGGAATTCCCGCCCGCCCGCCACCAG
>NW_010527889.1:4309-4580 GCF_000687285.1 Phaethon lepturus
GTCAAAGTCGTCCATGTTCCTCACCATGGTGCTGAGGATGGTTGTGGGGCCTTGCAGGCAAGCAGAGCCTGAGCAGAGCGTGGCGAGGGTGTCCCTGCCAGGAAAAGGTGATGACATCTCCCTCTCCCCTGGCACAACCGTGCCTTCCCAGTGCCTGATTTAGGGGCAGCACCAGGGGCAGAAGTGGTACTGCCCACTGGTACCACTGGGCAGTACCAGTGGGGTACCTGGGGCCCCCCACTCCCACTTCCACGGGTGGCTGTGATTGCTC
>NW_010527890.1:0-11497 GCF_000687285.1 Phaethon lepturus
CACCCATCCCTCACCCCAACCCAGGGAGCATCTCCTCTGAGCACCACTGCCCTGCCCGCCCGAAGACCTTCTTGGGGGGCAGACCAGGGTCTCGCATAGGGTCCCTGCAGCAGCCCAAACCTGAACCTCTGCATTGAGGTTTTCTAGGATGGTCCAGGGGCTGTCTAACCCGACATGTGTGTGTTTGGCAGAACCCAGCTCTGGATGTGTCCACGGCACGAGCCTTGATGGCTGTTGCCACCGCTGGCTGCGGGGTAGCCATCGCTTTCTCCATCCTCACCATCACCTTCTGCATCTTTTTAAGGTAGGATGAGCCAGCAGCTCCCCGGGGACTCATCAGGCTGGGAGAGGTGTGGGGCAATGACGGTGCAGTACGGCACGGGGCCCCGCTCAGCTGTGACCCATGCCTTTTCTGCTCCCTCCGGGGATGCCCAGGTGCAGGTTCAGGTCCGAGGAGACCCTCCGCATTAACCTGGGGCTGCACGCGAACCTCGTGGGCAGCCTGCTCCTCCTCAACCTGGCCTTCCTGCTCAACAGCGGGCTCTCCGGTGGGACCCAGCTGGGGACCTGCAAGGTCCTGGGGGGGCTCACCCACTACTGCCTGCTCTGCTGCTTCACCTGGATGGCGCTGGAGGGCTGTCACCTCTACCTCCTCTTCGTCAAGGTCCTCGGCACCTACATCCACCACTACCTGGCAAAGCTGTGCCTGGTCGGCTGGGGTGAGCACCGCCAGCCTGGGCGAGCGCTGGCGGGAGAGGGGGGCAGTGGGTCACAACCAGAGGGGGAACAGGGTGGTGCAGTGATGGGCAGAGAGTGAGCAAGACCCCGTCCTTCCCGCAGCTCTTCCAAATGCCGTGGTCAGGGCCAGGAAGTGTCTTACACGGTCTCAGTGCACCTCAGGGTAGCACCCACAGGCACCCTCCATCCCGCTGGGGATCAGCCTCCTGCTCTTCGAGCAGGTGATGTCCTCCGGGGTCTTCGTTCCCCCGTTGTCAGCCCTCCACGGCACCCCGTTGCCGCCACCTCCACCTTGGGGGGCACCAGAGCAGATGATCCCGCAGAGAAGTTGGGGGACACCTCGAGCCCGGTCGCTCAGCACTGTCCTTCCCTCTCCACAACACGCCCCAGCGGCAACCATTGTGCCCCCGGCACTTGTGCAACCTCAGCAGGTCCCTAAGCCCCATCTTCCCGGAGGTCAGCACATCCAGGGACGTGCAGAGACCCCGGGCCGACCACCTCACCCGCTGCTTGCCCTCCCGGCCTCCTCCACACATCTCCCTTGTTCTTCCAGGCTTCCCCGCTCTTGTGGTGGGGGTGGCAGGAGTCATCAGCAGCTACGGAGAATACAGCATCCAGACCACGGACCACCAGCTCATAGCCAACCTGTGCGTGCCCCACCACCCACAGGGCTTAGGTGGCCCTTTGGCACAGGGAGCGGTAACCCGGTCCCACCGGGGGCGTGGTGGCGGGGGGTTGTGCCCATCCTGCTTGACTTTACGCCACGCTTCCGCTTCCCCAATTATGATTACAACACAGCAGCTTTCTACAGCTGTGGTAACCACCACCTCTCGTGCCGAGCCTCCTTGGTGATGCCCGCAGGCCTCTGGGTCATGGAGGGACATCCAAAGTCCACCTGGAGCTTCCTCAGGCTCCTTCCCAGCTGAGGCACCCAAGGGCAGCAGATCCGCACCACTGCCTCCCCTGCTTCCCCCTGGCCTTGGAAAACCCTACCAGCATGAGGGTGTCCCAACACCCCCAAACGCATCCCCCTGGGGAGGCTCCCATGGGTGCTGCTGGGACTAGCAGAGCCACTGGAGGCGCCGCCATTGGCTCTTTTCAGGTGCTGGATCACTTCCGAACATCTCCTGGTCCACTACATCACCAACTGTGGCTACTTCAGCCTCATCTTCCTCTTCAACATGGCTGTCTTTGGGGTCGTGACCCAGAAGAGCTGCCGCCGGCAGGGCACAGGGTCGGTGCAGGAGGACCGCAAGGCCTGGAAGGTGGCCCTGGTGGCAATGGGGCTCTTCTGCCTGCTAGGAGCAACCTGGGCCCTGGCATTCCTCACCCATGGCACCTCCTCTGTGCCCATACTCTACCTCTTCACCGTTCTCAACTCCCTACAAGGTCAGGGCTGGCTCCGAGACGGGCTCCTGGGCTTGGGTGGGGAAGATGGAGGAGGCGGGAGCCAGCTTGGCAGTGGGTTCACCAGGAGTCCCAAGGCACCAGCACCTTCCCAGCACTGTCATGCCCTTCCCCGTGGCAGGGCATGTCCAGCAGCAGGTCCCAGCCACCAGTATGGAGCTGTTAATGGCTCCCAACCATGTCAACTCCACCGGGAGTGGTTTTCCTCCAGAGAAGCCATTCCTTAGCAGAGGAACAGGGACATGATCCATGCAGAGCACGGTCCAGCCAAATGGCTTACCTGAAGCATGGAGAGACCCTCCTGCAGGAGTGGGAGCGAGCTGGGGGAAGCCCCTGGAAGTGGCAGGGAAGTGCCAGCGGCATCCCGGCAGGATGCTTCCTGCCATCTCCTGCTGCTGCTGAGTGTCTGCCTTCCTTTCGCTGCAGGAATCTTCATATTCATCTGGCTGTTCGTCCTCTACTACCCAAAGACGAAGGAGACTGCTGGCTCCCTCTCCCACATCATCAAACACGACAAAACCACCACAGTCTCCCAGGACTAGCCGCTGGCTAGACCTCCCTCCATGCCTGCCACACACTCCGAGAGCAAGCTTTGATCCCCTAGGATGCTGCTTCCCCATGGAGGACGAGGGCTCAATTTACCATGCCTCAGTTTACCCTTCAGCAGGCATGATCCACCTTAGCAGGGCTTTTTGCTTCTGCCCTTTCGTTCCTAGTGGGTTGCCTTGGGCAAGGAGCTCCGGAGATGTCTCTTCTGCCAAAGTCCCTCCAGGCTGCAGCTCCCCCATGGTCTTGGAAGCGCCTCTGGTCTCATTCCCCAGAGGCTCTTGCGGGGGTGAGGAGGGAGCCCGTGAACATGCCTTCAGCCAGGATGCGGCTATCTCCCTCTTCGCTAGAGACGGCCTTTGGTGCTGGACCAGCCCAGCAGTGGGTTTTCCTGGTGTTGGAGGCGGGAGGATTGACTTGCTCCAGCCCAGACTCAGGAGGTTCAGGTCTGGGAATTAGCAAAAAAAAAAAAAAAAAAAAAGAGAAATCCCACGAGCTTCTTTTCTTTGCAATATATCCTCTCCAGACGGACCGGGGCCGAGCTCTTTGGGCAGGGATCTGCAGAACCTCTGGGGCCAGCAACGCTTTCCACACAGACACCGTGCTTCAGCTGAGTGTACACACACAGCCGCCTCGCAGGGGAAACACTCGTCTTCTCCTTAGCTGTTCTAGTATTAAATCTCTGCCAGCTGTCTGGGCACTACAGGTTTAGTCTTTGATGCTTGCACTATTGTTTGTTATTTGCTTTATATTAGGGATGTCTCGATGGGCAAAAATCTTGCTGGTGATTTATCGCGAATTAAAGTAGAAATCTGTCACGAGTGAAGGAAGAAATCTGGATGGGTGGGTGTATATGCACACGCGAGTGCACGCACAGAGCAGCCCTTCCTCTGCACGGTCCTGCGTGACACAGATGTAGCATTAACAAAGTCCAGCTTTGGTGGGCAAGTATCTAGAGTGGGTACCCCCACCCCCCCACGAGCCTGGGTGACTCTCTGTGGAGGAGGAAAGCACGAGGAAGGAACCTCCCATCCCTGGGTACATGTTTCAAGGCCAGAGAGCGTGGGCCAGGAGGGATGCTACAGGGAACAGAAACACTCCGATGTGACTCATCCTTCAAGCACCACTTGCATCCAGCCATCACCTCCTTCCCAAAAAAAAGGTCTAACGACACAGGTGAGAGCCTCTCTGCTACTGCCACATTTATTTGGAAACAGCCATTTTCTACACTGTTCGCTGCCTCGCGCTGACGGCCGCAGCAGCCACAGTGAGCACGCCAAGCGCGCACAGCAGGATGAGGGCCCCGGGGAGCCACGGGTTGGGTCCTGCCAAAGAAGAGAAAGGTTGGTTACACATCTGGGCTCCCCCAAGCCAGCGCTGAGCCCTGGTACGGCATCTCCTGGCCGGGGGCAGACTCAGGGGAGGTCATCTCCTGTCAATGGTAAGAGCCACTGGAGCTGGGGATGCTTCGGGGCCCTGGGGGCACTAACAGGACTTGATCACCACAGCTGGCCTCACCTGGGGTCTCTACCCACACCCACTGCCCGGGAACTCCATTACCACAGCATTCATGCCTGGTCTGAGCTGTGCTGTAGGTGGGTTTGTCCCCAGCCCTGGTCCTGGACCTCCATGGATCCCCTGGATTGACCTTGGTGCTCAGGAGGAGCTTGACTTGCTGGGCTGATGCAGAGGTCCAGCGTGAAAACCCAGCCCTCCTCGCCTGGGGTGCTGCACCGACAGCCTTCTGGTTCCTGGTCCCTTCCCACTTGGCTCCCCTGCTCAGTCCAACCTGTGCCTGGTATGGAGCCCAGGGCTCACGCAGAGCTAACCTCTCTGCGCTGGTTTGGCTTCTGGAGCACTCCGTGCATGGCCACGACACCTAAAGGCTCCATGCTTCTGTGCAAGGCAGTGATTTTAGCAGCCCTTTTTAATAACCTGGCACTGCCTGGACAGTTGCAAGGGTCCATGAGCAGCTCCTGCCCTCCCTGGAGGGACATACGTACCCCCCAGGTCCTGTTGGTCAGTACTGGAATGGTGGGTCTCTGCTCCCACGGAAGGAGCAGCCAGCAGATGGATGGGCCCGTAGGAGACAATCTTATTGTAGTCATCCACCAGCGCCCGCTTGCTCCTCCAGTGCCCGGGGCATTGCTGTCAACAAAGCCAAGGGAAGGGTGATGGGTCCAGAGGGCAGGGGAGAAGCCTGCTGAGGCACAGTTGGGGCTGCAGCCTGGGAGCAGTCAAGACCCCAGAGCTGGTTCCTGAAGGACCTTAGCCTGCTCCTCCCCAAGTCCTCACATAAACCTCTCCTCCTGCAAATACCCAACAGACAGGGGGAAGAGGGAAAGGAGCTCTCTGGTGGGTTCAAGCCCTCGTACCTTTGGTTCAAGACCCTGGGGTGGGCTCCTGCTGCTGGGAGGTGTTTATTGTGTGGAAGCACCAGAAACAAGAGCAGAGACCCTTCTCCAAACAGCAGGCCAAGGGACGGGAGGTCCCGCTGCCCGGCCAGGGCACGGTGCAGACCACCAGGAGAGCTCACCTTGGCACAGGGCTCCGGGCTGTCAGGGAGACAGAGGCGGACACGGCAGTGCAGGAACACCTCAGGGTAACCAAGAAACTGAAACATCTGGAAGCTGAACTTGGCAGTAGTGCTCTTGCCAATGGCGTTCAGGTACGTCACTGTCTCGTCGTGGGGACATCTGGGACACCATGGCTGAGTCAGCAGTTGGCAAACAAAGGGGAGCATCCCAGCCTGGGACACCAGAGCACACGGGGACCGGGTGCAGCCCCCAAGCTTTGCTGAGCAGGACTACTTCTGTCTCAGGTGGGGCTGCCTTTCCTTGGCACCCTGCGCTGTGCCCCGCTCAGGGAGGAGCTGCCACCAGCAGAGGAGCTGGCTCATGCCTTGCTCTGTGGGGCCACGGCTGCTCTGCAGGGGTGGAGTGAGCCTGGCTGTGGCTCCCACTTCCTGGGTATCCAGGTTGGATACCGGCTTTAGCTTGGCTGCAGCCACCTCTCATGCAAGCTCTTCAGCAGATACCTCTATGCCCATCCCAGCATGTTCTCCCCTCTCCCCTCCTTGCCCTTTCCCTCCCCAGCTGGCCAGGAGCAATGCTAGAGGGAAGGCAGCTCTATTGGCAGCAGAGCAGGGTTGGGAGAGGGGGTTCAGTTCAGAGCAGTCAGGGGGCTCATCTATGGGGCTGGCCCACCTATTCAATGATGGTGTCCACCATAGGTTCCGCCTGCGATTGAGTCATGGCTCTTTGCTCCCTCACAGCAACCTGTCCTTAGCACCCGGCAAAGAGATGCGATTGGGCTCACGGTGCAAGGAGATCAGATGCGCTTGGGGCATTTCACTCACCCATTCTCGATGAGCTTGTGCCGCACGTCCTGGTAGGGATCCGCGCTTGGTGTGGCCCAGCAGTCCTCAACACTCAGCAGAAAGCTGGTGCTGTCCTTCTATCTTCAGGAGGACATAGAGCGTGTCCGTGACGGGGATGGATGCGGTTGGCAGGTGATAGGGATGGAGGTAGGAGGGGGTCTTGTACAGTCTCATGCTGACGTTGAAGTGTCCTTCTCTGACCACGAACTGCACCAGCCTGAGAGGAGATGAGAGCTCACAAGAAGAACAAGAAGGCAGGAAGGTCGTAGCACAAGTCAGGCCACCAGTACCGGTTCACCAACCCTGGATGTGCCTCCTGGGTGGAGCCTCGTGAGAGCCGGGCCCTGAGCTGCCTCCCGGCTGGTACGTCCCCGCCGCGTGCGGACAGAGGCAAGGAGCTCCAGGGGTTCCCACTGACCAGCTGGCCAGTGAGGGCTACGAGAAAGGCAACCCAGGGGGTCCTAACCTGTACCTCCACAGGGGCCTGGTGGGGCCATCTTCCAGTCCCTACCCTTTGTTTTGTGGCTAGCTGGTTTCAAACAGTGAGGATAGGAGGAGAAGGGTAGATGGTGCGTGCCCCTCTTTGGCTCTGTCCCAGGCCCAAACCTTGTGTTGCAAAATTATGCTGGGAGGAGAAAGGGAGGAACCCTGGTGTGGCATTGCTCTCGGAGCTCTATAGTGGCCCCCCAGGGTCTTCGTAGATCACCTCAACAAAGGCATCTATTTTTCTGATACCATGTCAGCAGCAAGGTGAAGAAGGACAACTCACTTGTCAACAGCAGTGAGAGCGAAGGGCAGTTTGACCACCTGCTTGTAGGCGTAGATGCAGGAGAAATGCACCTCCAGCTGAAAACTCCGTGAGATCACGCCCCTGCGTGCTTCCCGCTCTGACTCAATGACGTTGGAGTATGACACATGGGAGCTGTTTTGCTAGAACGACACAGAAACCAAGTCTCCGGACCATGTCTAAGTCCATACACAGAGCTCCAAGCTCCAGTTCAGATGGTGCATCTCAGCTGTAGCTGCTCCAGGCCTCCTGGATGCCTGCTGGGGTTTTTGCTCAAGCCCCGTGTCCCGGGGCTACTGGCAACCATCACTGGAGTAGGCAGGAGTCAGCACAGTGACCACAGGTGAGGGTCCTTCTGTGCAATGCAGAGCTGGAGCACCAGTTCCTCTGCACCCTCCCTGACTCATGAATCAAGTGAGGGACCAAGGGGCTATAGCCAGGGCTGCCGAGCTCAGAAGACGCTGCCAGAAGGGCAAGGGCTGTTATCAGCTAGTAAAGAGCACAGCGAGACTTCCATGCTCTGCTGAATAAGACAAGATGTGCTGCCAGCAGGGGTTTAGTGGTGGCAGAAGAGCTTTCTGACAGACCACAGGGAAGCCTTCCAAGGAGAATGAGAACTTTACAGCACCCAGATATAAAAGGAAAAGCCTCCAGGGCTTCCCCTTGGTGTCCCCACCCAGCATGCCTTCTCCTCTCACCGCTTCAGAGCTATGCAGAGAGGCTTTGCTGGATCCTCACCTGAATTATGGATCCACAGGCAGTGTGGTTTTGACCTGTGAGAATGGCTGCAAAAAACAGCTCACCCTCTTCTTCCGTTTCTGAGACCTTGCATGCCTGGTTCTTCAAGTGGACAAGCTCCAGCGGGATTTTCAAGAGTTCAAACACCTCCTTCCTCACCATCATCTTCATGTGCTCTTCTTCGCAGGCCAACTTCAGTACCACATCTGGGGGAAAAAGCCATCTGCAATAGCAATAAGGAAGAGGCCTGAAGGAGCCCTAGGTCAGCTATGGGATGGCACAGTCCCACCGAGCTCAACAGACCCTCATCCCAGCCTTGTTGGAGGCTGCTGGTAGGGCTCTTCAGGGGCACTGGGCAAAAGACAAACCTTTGGGAATGAGCAGAAGTCAATGTGGGTCTGTCATTTTGTACTGGTTGCCTAAGACCTGCACAAGTCCATGGTTGCTGCTACTCTGAACAGACACAGTCCTTAAGCCTAAGACATCAAAGGCAGATGTCGTGGTTCTGGCCCCCTTCAACGGCTGTCTACAGAATCACTGCAGTCTGCCAAGGGCACCAGACAGGGACAGTGATCCTCGCTTTCAGATGAAGAAGACACAGTTTTTGACCAGTGTCTGGAAAGAGCCTTCACTGTAGCTGTGCTGGAGTGCGTGTGGTTGTGTCGAGTCTGCGAGGCAGCTGTGCTCCGCAGCATGCCCTGCTGCCCTGGCACGGCCACACCACAGCATGGCTTCCTGACAGCCAAGCTTTCCTTCTTACAGGAATTAAGATTTTTGGGGAGGAAGGGAACAGCCTGTGACTTGTACTAACATGTAGTCAGGACAGGGTGGTGGTGCTGGGGAATGCGCCTGAACCAGGAGCTGGGATGTGCTCCTGGAGCCTGCAGTGGAGCGCAGTGGTAACACCAGTGCACCGTGCCCGTCACCCTTCCCTCTGGTGCCCGTGGACAGACTAGGGAGGGCTCATCGGCATCCCCAGCCCTACCTTGGCAGAACGCCCCTGTGAAGCCCGGTTTGCAGCTGCAAACTGGTCTGTCCTCCACCACCTGGCAGCCCCCCTGATGCTGGCATGGGTTTGGCAGGCAGGCATCCGGGCTCCTCTTGAGACGGAGGGCAACCCCTCGCCTCGCACCGTGTGGGCTTGCCAGCTCACCTGAAGCAAAGGAAAGGGGAGGAAGCTGAAACGCAACAAGAATATCTCCCCTACGAGAGACGTGAGCGAACTCGCACCATGGTGTGAAGCCCTGCCCAGCTCACAAGGGCTGAGATCCTTGCTTAGAGCCAGAGCAGGCACATCTGAGGAAGAACCTGCTACCTCGGCTTGCCTGGGAGGATGTGACTGAGAGCCTGGGAGATCTCCCTCGGCATGGCCGTGATCTGGACCAGAGCAATGGAGCCTCCCACAGGCTAGGAAGGAGCGTGATGGCACGTCACAGCCCCTGTGCCCATCTCCACGGGTTTTATACCGTACATGGCTGGGATGGAGAGCTTGAGGTTTCTGCCTATTTTGCCAGTTCTTGAACCTCAGTTCCTGTCCCCCCCGGGCCCTGCTCTCTTGTTCCCCCTTAGCCTTCAGTGGTGCCCTGAATGAGGAACCTGGGCATGGATCAGGTGAGGGTTTGCCCTCTCCTTTCCATACTACTTGGCTATGACCCAGCGGGGGGGTCAGTGTACAGGGAGACTCACTCTTGTTGCCTTCACAGCCAGCCAGGCAGAGGGCAGAGATCAGCAGCAAATGTCTTACAGTCCTTTCCTGTAAAAACAAAGCAGGCTCTAAGTAACTCAGGTTTTTAGCATGCTCGCTGGAGATGTTTGCAGTCATTCAGAAAGAGCCATCCCTCAAGCATGGGTGCAATAATTTCTGTACTGAATTTCCTCCAAAAAGTCTAGGTCCAATGGCAAAGTAATTTCCTATCCCAAGGGGCCAGATCAGCAATGCCCCAGGCTAACACAGGGATCAAATACTGTCCTGAATTTCGGTAGCTATTCCAGAAAGAGAGGGTGGGAGAAACCAGACCTCAGACCTGCAGGGATGTGCTGACAGTGATAAAGCCACATTTCAGTAAGAACTGGCACTCTGAGTAAAACTGCACAGCTGAGGCATCAGTCCAGGCTCCCCAAAGAGGAAAGGAGCTTCCTTCTTCTCACTAAAGCTCTTTTGAAGAGTTAGGATTTGCAAAAGGATCCTTGCTTTTCCAGTAATCCATATCCATAACAAGGAGACAACGGGATAAAAAAAATCCCAAAGCCTTGAGCACAACTAAAATGAATGCCACAAAGGCACAGATTAAGTCCATTTCCCCCGTCGGTGCATTTTCTTTAGGGAAATTAATGGCACAATGCCAGATGAGCCCTGGACGCTGGAGTCTCCTTACCAGAGACGTGGATATGAATCAGTCGGGGCCGGTGGCTGGAGTGATGCTCTGCCAACCCTCTGCCCTGCAGGTGCACTGAGAACGGGGCAAAGCCAATGCCAAAAGCCTCACCCTGCTCTGGCAGCACATCGTGTACCCCCTCCGCCCGACCCCAAGCATCTGCGACCATCAGACCTCCGGACAAGGAGGGTTTATTTCCCGCTCTGCTTCGTGCTCGCTGCAGCAGTCCTGAGAAATCCCACCAGCGTCAAGATCTCACCTTGTTGTCATCCCACTTACCATCGCCAGGCCACTCTACGCTCCTCCACCCACCGCTGCCCCGGGTCGCTCTTGCGCTCCCCGCTGCGTGCCTTATATCGCCTTCCAGCAGCTCATCCTTCTCCCCCACGCAAACGTGCTGCCTCCGCGATTGCACAAGAGCCAGCTTAGCATCCTTCGGTGGCGGCTGGGGAGGAGAGGACTCTGCGAAAGTCCATCCTTCGGCACAGACGACCCTTCCGATTAGCCGACGGCTCGTGAACGCTGACCCAATTCACGGCCCCGATGGGATCTCAAACAGGGGGAGTTTCTGCAAAATCCCCAGGAATCTGGGGATTTGCGCATCCAACTGGTTTTGTGGTACCTGCTTTTGACGCAGCAATAACAAAAGATACCACAGCAGCACACGCGAAGGCCAGATAACTGCGTGTACTGAATACAGGCGGTTTCGCAACCACAACATACACTTGCTTTGGCTGTTTTTTTAATGACTTCTGACATCTTAAGATCCGGTGAGAAGCACTGGTGAGAAATGGAGGGATGAGGGCTTGGTCCTACCATGCTTTGGGCAAGAGTAACCAGCTGCAAACAAGCAGTAATCACTGAAAGTGATGCTTCTTCATATCTATTGACTGTATTGTGCATCCTCAGAGCTTTAATTGCTAACAGTCAGCGTAACATAGCAGCAAAAGTGAACATCCATCCATCCAGGTTTTTTCCAAACCACAATGAAAACCGGAAAACAAAAGTGTTTAGCACCTGACCCTGCTTACAGCCTAACGAACTACCATTTAGAAAAAAAAGAAAAAAAAGGCCTCCTACCGTCCCCTGCTGCCAGCTTTTGGGTGAGAAGCTCTGCTTTCCATTATGTATTTTACAAAGCAATTAACCGGGACAGAAGCTTGCACAGACTCGCTTAGAGAGGCAACCGCAGTGCAGCCCTCGGGCTCAGAAAGCAACACAGGAAAAGGAAGGCGGGTGGGGGCCTTTTCTGGTGCGTTTTTCTTTTTTAAAGAGAGTGAAACTTGTGAGTTTAAGAGCAGCCTTGTGGTCTCCGAGGGGCTGGTGGCAAAGCTGTCCTGGCGGGCAGGCTTTGGCTGCTTCCCCCCCCGCCCCGTTTTGCCCCAAAAAATCTTCTGGAGGGAGGGGGCTGCCAGCGGAAAGGCACCCTCTCCCCGGGCGGCTGTGAGGAGCTTCCAGGCGGGGAGAACTGGGGCGGCCGAGGGCGAGTGGGGGGGCGCGGCGGCCTGCGGCCTGCTCGGCTGGCAG
>NW_010527891.1:0-23106 GCF_000687285.1 Phaethon lepturus
CTGTGCCGCTCGCGGGGAGGAGGTGGTGGAGCCAGGAGTGAAGCAGAGAAGCTCAGCCTGGGAAAAGGAGGAGAGTACTTCAGTTTTCGTCTTTGTTTCTCATCCCAGCCTTTTTTTAATTGTCAACAAATTAAATTTTCGCAGGTAGAGCCTGTTTTGCCCATGACAGTGACGGAATCTCCCTGCCTTTACCTCGACCCGCCAGCTTTTCCATCTTATTTTCTCACCCTGTCCTGCTGGGGAGCGGGAGTCAGAGCGCAGCGGGGTGGGTGGCTGGCTGCCGGCCGAGGTCATCCCACCACGATCTCACAGCAGCAAATAAATTGCCAGGGCCCCAGCGTGTACCTTGTTGATTGCAGTATTTAACCCCAAAAGAAATCTGCTTATTGTCTCAAATTACCTATGAGAATTTGATCATGGTACAACATTCAGCATTTATGAGGCAGAGAGGCATCAGTTGCAGAACATCAAGAGCTCCCTTTCAGGGAGCTCTTCTGAAACCTGCCAAATAACATGGGAAAAAACAGGAAAGCTCTCGCCTGACACTGTCACAGAGGCATTGCTCTGGGGAGGCAGTTTTCTCTACCCAGAGTGAGAGGTGTCAGGTGAAGACTTGCTGTTGTGCCTGTGTGAGCATCCACAAGACGTCAGCTACAAAAAAACAGTGTTTCTTGCCCAGCAGGCTGCAAAGTCCAGTGTACATCCACTGGGCAAGAAGAATATGCTTCCCTGACAAGGTGGGAACTCTACCAGGAAATATTTATTAGGTTCGTTATTTTAATTTTAGAAAATACAAGGTTTTACCAGCATTCATCATTCTGGTTTTGCGGTGTCCTGATGTGCACACAGCTAGTGGGATGTATCTCCTCTCCAACTGTTCTTCTATATAGTGGAGGCACAAGAAGGTTCCATATGCCATATTCCTGCTTTCATAAGACAGCAGGGATAAAAGCAGAATTACAGTGTAATTGAGTCTTAGACCTCTCTGCTACAGGGAATGCTTAGCTCTGAATTTATCTCCACACAAGGAAAATTTTTTTTCTGGTTTTTTTGTTGGGTTTGTTTGTGGCTTTTGGTTTGTTTTTTTTTTCAAAAAAGCAGGGTCTGATATGTTACCTAGCCTAACTGAAGGTAGCAATATGCTTCCTCGGATAACATACCCGGTATACCTTCTTCTCACTGTGATTTGTAACTTTTTCATTGGGAAAGATCTGACTGCTGCTGAGAAACTGAAAAAACACCTCTTATTCCCCAACCCTGAGTAATTTGATTGCCTAATGAAGTTTTTTTTTATAAAAGGTTGATGTAGCAAGGTGTTTAACTGTCAGGTAGGGTTAACTTGCTTGCAGTTACATTTGCTCTATTTAAGAGTAGTTCTACCAAAAAAAAACCACTCCAAAATCCGGATTGCTCACAGGCCCAGCTCCATCTCGCTTCTCTGAGATATCTCCAGGAGGAACCCTATCTCGTTACATTCATTATCGCCTCCTGAAGCTAATGAAGGGGGGAGAATGACAGAGAGGCAATTCCAGAGAATAGCTCCTATCCTCCTCTCCTTCCCCATTAGCTATAAGGAGAAGTGTGAAGAGACAAAGTTCTTCCTGAAGGTTTTCCGGCTAATCAGGATGAACCCAGTAAGTCTGAGCCAGGAACTCATAAACTCTTGCTGATATAATGAGCAACCTAAATAGCAAAGACTGGAGCCAATCATCCTGAAGCAGTTTGAGCACTAAATGAGCTCTGAGAGCCCTGTGGTTCCAGAAGTAAAAGGCAATCGAAATGTATGTTGTGCTGCGTGGAAGATGAGGAAGAAGCAAAAATGAGAGTCCTGGGATTTCCTGGAATTGTGGAAAACAAGAAGGGAGATGGCTTTTGACTCTATCTGCAAACAGCATCCACAGGTGCATTAAGAAGGGAGACAATCAGAAGTTGACGGGGGCTAGTCCATAGGCATAACATTTTGTTCTGCTGAAAACCAGAATGCTTGGGCTCTTAGGAATAGATGACAGAGAAATATGAGGAATTACATATATGCAAAGTGACCTTAAGGGGAAAAAAAAAACCACCACAACCCTGACTGATGTGAGTTGGAGGCCTCAGGGCCACTGCTACTTTGCAAAAAGAAACTGTTACCTACCCATGTCAGTAAATGCTGGCGGTGAATTGCCATGGTATCACCAGAGGTAGAGGTTATCTGCAGTTGCCTGAAATTGTCAACCCAGACAACAGTGTCACCTTCTCAGAGGCTCGGAGAGCAGAGCGACTGGGGCTGCCTGAGGTCAGTCAGCTCCCTCTGAGGGGTCCTCAGCCAGGCGGTGAGACAGAGGGGACTTTCAGGACCCAGATATCAGAGTTATGACTCTTTATAAGTTTTACTGCCTCCCCAGGCAAGTGACTGGCAGGGAAGTCCATGAGCTTGAGCAACAGTGCAGTACACTGTCGGAGCCTCTGGTGTAGGTGTTAGTCTGGCTGCAATTGTGTAGAGCTGGGTGTTAAAAGTATTATAGCTGAGCATTTTAATGGTAAGCCCTTTTGTTGTAAGGGAAGTAAAGCTGGGGAGTGTGCTCGAGTCCCAAGACAGAGCTTGTGCAAACTGCTGAGGATCTGATGAAGTTATGCAGAGCTGTTTGGTCCTGGCCACAGACCCAGGAGTTAGTTGTTTCAGAAGTCTTAAACCCTGAATGTCTAACGAATATCAAACCCTGCTAGCAGGTGCTGGACCAGAGTGCCCGCTCCATCTCTGCAGAGCAGGGAGCAAGCATGCTAGGCAGCACTTAGGTGTTGGGGGCCCTGGTGAGTGCAGGGATGGAGAGGAGAAAGGACGAGAAGCATATAAAAACATATCTAAGGAGATTCCAGACTGCTGTTTGGGGACTGAAATTAAAAAAGTGTGAAAATATACATAACCATCAGATTTTAAAGATATTGAACATGAATCAGGAGCCAAAGGGAGACAAGTTACCTCGACTGAGAAGATACAAAGGCATTTGCAAATGGCAAAGGCTGAGGAACAGGACTTCAGTGAAGCAGGTGCTGTATAACAAGGCATATGATTTTAGACATGGTCTCTCACCTATTTTCTTTAAACTTGCCCTTAAGTCACTGGATGGTGCAGAAAAAGCTGTTCTGGGTTCTTAAAGGTAACTACCAGCAGTTTTGCCTGTTTGTTTCTGGTTTGTTTTGTTTTATTTAACATAACTCACCAGGTGATTTTTACAAATAAGGTAGCAACCCCAAGGTTCAGTGATGAAAAGGTCAAGATTAAGACCACCATGTCTGTCAAGTGAGTTAATAATGAAGAAGAGATGTAACAAAGGTGCAAATTCTGTGAAACAGGACATTGAGAATATGATTTTTTCAGTGAACAGAAAAGCAGACAGGGAGGGAACAATTGAAAGTTTTGCTATTTAGATTAAAAAGTAAGGGTTTGAGCCACCAGCAGCAATGGCAGCATGGCAGTCTGCAAACTTCTCCTTTTCAGTATACCCAGGTAACTGTAATTACTACAGCTGCATTCTTTTTAACATAAAGTACTGGTCAGGTATTGCTCTCAGCCAGGTTGATACACACCTGCAGTAACTATACTGACAGGCAAGAGCTAAGTTGGGGTTTGCTCCAGCACAGCTAACAGCAGCGTGTTTCACTTGGCTGCGTTTCCACCTGTTGGTGGGAATGGCAGGAGTATCTGCAATGGGTAGCCTTCTGGCTGTGCAAGGTCCCAAGTGTGGGTGTTAAGACAATCAGTTCTAGTTTGCCTTCTGCTTAGCAGTGGCTTTAGATAGAGGAATAAGGTGCTAATGTCATTAGCATTGCTGGAGGGATGAATGCTCAGATTCTGGTGTTCTGGGAGTTACTACGCAGGTTTCCTCTCCCTCTTATCTTCGTTAAGGCTATATTCTGCCTCACAGTATCTCAATTCTGGAATACAATAGTGTCCAGCAGTGGTTTATGTGATGCAGCCAGTAACTGTTTTTTGTGGCTCTGTTTGTATCATTGGAGAGTAAGGAAGCCTGTATTTGCCTTCTTTATCTTGTGTCTATTTGGTCGTGTCTTTATATTAATGTGGGTTAAAGAAGTCTGCCTCTCCAGAAAGGACTTGGGGTGCAGGTTGGTGTGCTTACATCAAGCTTACATGGTGTGCTTGACACAGTTTAGATGTTGCAGGAGTTTATTGCTTGGTTTGTGATCCAAAGGCTGTTGAAGCCAATAAAAAGAGCCCCACTGTCTGAACCAGGCCCTCATGTTGCCCCTTACACTCATGCCACAACAGGGTCCTTAAGGATAACTGCATGTGAGAATCCAGGAGGGAAGGTTCTTTGTGGAGACCTCAATACAAATTTGAATAAACTAATCCAAGGCAGAGGTAAACATTTGGGTAATAATATGTTGTCTGATGAAAACAGGTGGAAAAGGTGTTAATTCATACAACACATAACTTCTGCTGAACTCCAGATAGATGAATCCTAGAAAACCTATGTGTCATGGTGGCCAGCTCGGTGAAAACATCTGCTGAGTGAAAAATCTCAGCCAAAAAGTAAGCACACAAGATTTTTTTTTTACTATTTTTTTTAAAGGCATAAAACCAAAACTGACTGCATTAAGAAATGTCAGGAGAATAAACCTGAAAATACCTTACTGATGTTGTAGCTATTGGTAGCATGCCTTCACTGTCAGTATTATCTCTAGTTCTGGCGGTCTCCACCTCAGAAATGATCTGATCAAGTATGTCAGTTCCAATGTTGCTATAATAGTGACATGTTTTATTACACTTATTAAAGTTTATTTATGTCAGAGACTCCAGAAGCCTCAGTTATCTGCCGCTGATGAGGTTTTATGCCAGTCAACAGCACGGCTGTAGCAAGAGCAATAGATGGAAATGGGAATTTCTCCCTGATTTTTACAATGTCTGCCCCATGCACTGAGTTTTAAATCTCATCTTTACTCAGAATATTCTTTGAATGGCTATTTATGCTCCAGGGAATGACTAGGAGCATTTTTATGTTCTCCTCTCTTTGTGCTACATTTTTTAAAAGTTTTATTTCCTGCAGTCTATCAGCCAAACTCCAAATGTTTCACAACCTGGAATATTTCAGGCAGCTCTCACCTATTCAGAAATGTACATTAGTATATCTCATTTAAGCAGAGGGTCACAGCCTGTCCTTAATTACACCCTATGAAGCTGAGATGATCAGTATTAAGTCCCAATTTCTCTCGTTCTCATGAAACACCTTGGCCTTGACCAAATCTACCCTCTCTGAGGTAAGCTGTGAGGTGCAGGTATGCTCTGCTTTGTACCGCATGGGCCCCATCTCCCCACCATCCACACTATCTGACCACATCCCCTTTCCTTCCAGAAGGTGCACATCTGGATGCCAGGGCTGAGTGTAGGCACAGCCACTTGAGACCTGTATTAAAATTCACATGGGACTCTGTCAGTTCTTTTCAGCATTAAAATTGGTCAGCTAAGGCCTTATAGTATGAATTATCTGACTTTAAGATTTCTTTTGATTCCTTATGTGGAAAAACAACTGGTCTCTAAGGTGCTTCTACGTAAGAGTGTTAGTTAAGATGAGGAATGAGGTTTTTAAGCAAATTTCTCACTTGTCACCCTTACTCTGCTCTGTTTCATATTTATATTGAAAACATGCTAACTTCTGGATGAAAATAAACCAGAAGATACACTCTGGGTGCACACCGATATGCTCCGAACACTAACAGGCATTCAGTTCACAGGATCAAACTAGACCTAGTCCAAAGTAAACCCTTCCAAAATGTGTATAGTATTCATGCCTGACCCTCTGTATCAGCTGTTTCACTCTACAGATCTCCTCCTATGGTGCAGCACTGTTTGCTAATGTAGACCTAACCTAAGGGGATATTAATGCAAAACTATTCCAGGTCACATTAAACTGTCTCAGGCAAGTGGCATGTATTTGGCAATTGAAGGGCGTAAGAACGTAGTATGATAAATGCTCCAGAGTTATGTAAATTCTGGCATTTAATTTTCTGGTACTTTATTTCAAAACAAGCTGGATGTAGACAGTATCAACATAGTTGTAGTGATGTTTGTGAATACTAATAATGATATGAAAACCTTGCATCTTGAAACACAGTGAACACTTTTATTTAGATTCTCCTGTTTCATATTTTTCTATAAACTTTAAAGGAGTTCCCCCCAAAAATATCGAAGATGAAACACTTTTCAGGGGATTTTTCCTGCCCTCAAAAGCGTGCAAAGAGACATCTCTGGGGCATCCTGTGTAAGCCCATGACCACCATGTGAGAAGAGGTGCCCACCACCTACTGTCCGCTGTGAGAGTAGACAGCAGTTTCACTCCTCAGAAACAGGCAGCTAAATGTCAATGACTTTGAGAATCAGCTGTAACATCTGCTGGTGTTTGGCTCAGTTCTCCCACATTTTCAGTCCTCTCAGTACCCAAACTCATGGGGGAACTTCGATGAGAGGAAACACAATGTTCTTCCACAGGTCCTTGGGAACACTACCAGTGAATTGACTCAGTCTTTCATACACCAGTACTACCTGCACCCACAGACCTTGGTGTTCACTAAACTCTGTGCTAAGAATGGAAATTCCTGTGTTCTTCATTTTGCACTAGCCTGATAAGGGTAACTGGTCAAAATATAGAGAAGCCTTCCATTCATTTGGTAGGCTTTTGAGTTTGCAATGCTTAGGATGAAATAAATTAAAACCGTCATAGACAGGAAAGCTGGGGAGAGGCAACAGAAAGCTCATACTGTGGAAGTGACAGAGTTCTTAACAGGATAACCGGAAGATGTTTGGGGAGGGAAACACAGTAAAACCATGGAGATGGGCACTGCACCTTAAGTCACACGTGTTCATCTATGGGCAGCTGTTAGACCCATAGGACCTTCAAAATTGGAAGATACATTTATAGGTGACTCTCTTTCAGGATACCAGGTAT
The DNA here is from genome assembly GCF_000687285.1 of Phaethon lepturus. Classification (NCBI taxonomy): domain Eukaryota; kingdom Metazoa; phylum Chordata; class Aves; order Phaethontiformes; family Phaethontidae; genus Phaethon; species Phaethon lepturus. Next base: position 6,945 of record NW_010527891.1, read on the forward strand.
AAATGTGCTGTGGAGGATAGTGATCTCTCTGTTCTGATGTCTTGCTGAGCAGGTGAAAGAACATGTGGAGAGCCAGTTCCTCAGCTTATTTACCCAGAACTTGAAATGAGCAGAAAATTCAGGAATGGAAAATTCTTTGCTTATTGCTGTTGAGAGATTAGAGAATAGAGTAGAGAAAGTGTCTCCTCTATATCAACTTCCTTCTGAGTTTCTACAGTCGATATTGTGGCAGCCACCATAGCTACAAACAAAAGCAGAACTGGCTGGGGAATTGAGCTAAACTGAGAGCAAGAGAAAGACTTTTATTCTCCAATATTCCTGGCAGAGTGGCTGCTTCCCATGGAAAGACTGAACAGCTGGGAGGAGTGTTCAGTGTAAGATGACCAAGGACAACTCGTCAGTGAAGGATGACTTAAACTGTCCTCCTAGTGAGGTACATTACAAACTACAGAGGATGAGAGCATACCTTAGTGAATTCTTATGATGTTCCTCCTGCCTATTCTTGCAAGAAAACAGAAATCATCAGAGTTGTGTTAATTGCAGGAGCCTCAAAGCAAAACTAGATAATATTTCCCAAGGGAGAAGAGTGCCACCAAACCATGAATAATGTTTACTGCGTGGGAATTTGGATACAATAAATTGCCCTTGCCTTTTGCATGTTCACAACAGCACATGAGCAAAAGGCAATGGACAACAGGTAAAGTTACTCTGGGAGTGAGATTCACTGATCATTAAGGAAGGTATAATAATACCCAATTTTTCTGACTTTTGCATGTCCCCTTCTCCTTGTGGGTTCCTCAGTCTTGTAAGCCCATTTGTTATTTGTGAATAGGGAAGTATTGCCTGGTAAGGGTGCCTGGGAAACATCAAGTGCGAAAAAAACCCCAAACAAAACCAGCTCCAATACCGAATAAAATTATTTTGATAAGCTCTTGAAAACTGTATTTTTCTTAGCTGTGCAAAAGGGAAAAGGGTATTTCGGAATGCCCGTTGAGGATCAGATCCTACAAATTGGCATCTACCTGCAAATTGATCTCTACAAAAGAATGCTACAGTATGCTGCTTATTCTTTTAAAGGAAAGGACGGTAACACTTCCTAGAACCTCTAATTTGTAAAAATTTCTGCAAGTGCAGAAGAAAAAAATACGGACTGTGATTTATTTTTGTTTGTCATGAGGAAAAGAAAGAAACTTTTCCAGTTCCAACATCAAAGATGATCCTCTTTAGAGTGCGTGTGTAGCAGATCAGGTGAAGAAGAAATTCTGTGTTGCAGGTGTGAAAAAAGTTGGATGTTTCAGTTAATTTTTTATGGAAGGCAGACTCATAAATGGTATAAGCCACTTGGCCTAGCTGGTTCCTTAGTAAGGCAGAAATGTAGCCGGTAAAGTAGGATACCAGGAAGGCAGGCAGTCAGGCAGGAATGAAGATAGGCAGGCAGGCAGGACGGAGGGTAGGCAGAAAGGAGGGGAAGTGGAGAGGGAGGTGCTGACCTCTTCTGCCCAGTACCCAGTGACAGGACATGTGGGAATGGTTCAGAGCTGTGCCAGAGGAGGTTTAGACTGGACATTAGGAAGCATTTCTCTACTGAGAGCGTGGTCAAACACTGGAACAGGCTTTTTAGAGAGGTGGTCGATGCCCCAAGCCTGTCAGTGTTTAAAAGGCATTTGGACAATGCCCTTAAAAACATGCTTTAATTTGGTCAGTCCCGAATCGGTCAGGCAGTTGGACTAGATGATCACTGTAGGTCCCTTCCAACTGAAATAGTCTATTCTAAAGGAAGGAAGGGAGGAAGCAAGAAAGGAAGGAGGGCAGAAACTCAGAATCTTACATTCACTTTGTTGTTTGTCAATTGTTTAAATTTTCTTCACATTCATATGTCTTCACATTCATGTGTAATATTTACCTGCCTCGCTGAATTTCATTTGTGGGTTTTAGTATCCTCGATAAACTTTATTATTGCAACAAAACCAACAACTGCCAATGTCATAGACTCCTGACAGCCGTGAATTGACATTGAGGCTCAGTGAAATGCTGCTATTCAGAAAATCAATTAAACCCGTAGTTAGGTTATATCAAGTCCTGAGTAATTTGAGGCATGAAAGAACATGAGGAGTGAATAAGCACCCCTATTCCTATGGAGTGGATCTCGTTCATTTGAACTGAGATGTGGTTTTGATGTCTGTACCAGATTCTGTTTGCAACTGCAGGAGTGTAAATTCGTGAAGGACATTTTTATCTAGTGCATTCAGTCTGGCACCTTTTGTCAAAACAGAACTCAAACACTCATGTGTCAGCCAAAACAGGTGTTTGGCTGTTAATGAAGCTGAAGTGAAAGTTTGAACATTGTGTAGGATGAAAGATGAGCTTGAGGAAAGTCTAAAGTATACATTTTTTAAGCGTGTTAAGTACTCCAGGCCCCTGTAGGCATCTCAGTGCTGCCCAATTCAAGAAAAAACACAAAGCCAAGCTTCTGGCAGCCTCCATCCCCATGTCTTCCTCTATGCTTACCTCCAGTGGGGCTAAATGTAGGCACATAGAGAAGGGCAATATGCTAAAGAGAGTAGACATGTCCCTTATTAACCAGTGTGCTGTCATGTCTTGGTCGGAGCTCAGGCAGAAATCTACAGTGAAATTTGCTGAATTTCCTTTTTTGCTCCTGAGGACTGCCTGTCCATAGTCACGTTCCTTTCTCTTCCCCATCAGCAACACCTGTCCTGCAGGCTGGCAGACAAATGAGGTCCAGGAAAGAAACACTGAAGTTCCTGGTAGATCTCTAGCACCCAGCTCTTTCTTTGGGAATATCTTTATTTTACACGTGTTTCAGGTAACTGATCTGGCAGAAAACAAGTGAAAACTGAATAATTTATCCTGGTTTGACAAAATGCAAAGTATTTCTTGGATGAATTTAAGATAAAATAAAAATTCATGATCTACTCATGTCATATAACAACCCCGACACTCAGAATAAATGATAACATATCAGCCAGTGCATCCATTTGACAGTCTAGAGTCCTTAATCATCAGTCCTTATGGTTCTCTGATTGCCCCTCCTCTGATTCTTAATACCTCTTCCTGAGTCCTAGTATCAGGAATTATCTACAGTAATTCTGTTTCAATTACAGCCAATTGTCCATAATCTGGGTTTCTGATATGCTTCATATAAAATTATTATCAGACCGGTACATTAAGTATGTGTTTGTGTACCTTTCCTTTAAAAAAAAGAAAAAAGAAGACTTTTATTTGCAATTTCAGAAATTATTCAAGTTTGTCCATGATTGCCAAGGCAAATTAAAAGAAAAAACAACATAATGTATGCCACCAGTCTGTGAAGGATGTTGCTGAATTTGTCAAAATGGGATAAAACCTTGGGGTGCTATCTGAATTGTCAACTAAGCCTGAATGATCAGCCAGTGCTTACAAAACAAAACACCCTGCCACACACACCCCACACACACATTGTATTTCAGCTTCAGATTTCAAGGAAACGCTGATCCTTTCTCCTGAGCGTGTCTCTGGTTCCTGTGATCCAGATCGGGCATTTATCAGCTCCTGGCTGGGTGAGCAAAATTCCCTGTACCTAAAACAATGCATCAGCTCCAGCAGCCACAAAAGTCCTCTTTCTGCTGCCTCCAGAGCCTAATCACTGTCTAGAAATATTCCAAAATCTCTTTGCTAAGTGAAGTTTTTCTATTATAGTGACATGGTAAGGATTGTATGACATCAACAGGGGCCTTCATTATTGTAGGTTAATTTACAGGAGTCGTATTGAGAGCGCCCCAGTTATCTAAAGAGCCGTGCAAAACCCTAAATACAGTAGTGGGTGTCTGCAGGCTAGAGTAAGGACACACGGATCTGAGAAGAGGTTTGACTCTCCCAAATTTGGGGTTACCAGCATACCATAGCATCCAGTTCTGTCTGCCTTTCTCCTGTTAAACAGTGCCTCAGGACATGAACAAGCTCACATCCCTTCCCGTCCTACTGAAGGAAGACTGTTGCATCCACAGAGCCATGGCTTGGAAATAGCATCAACTGGAAAAACTGTTTTCAAGAGACTTCAGAACACGACTTCTAGGTACGTGGTCGGCTGTGATCAGACAGCATAAAATGATGCCAACACCCTGCTAGATACTTCTGACCTGCAGCAGACATCCAAACCCCAGTTACAGCAGCCAGACGTGTGTCCTGCTCTCTGCGGGAGGCTGTTGCATTTGAGCAGGGAAGGCAGGGAGGACGACATGCCCAGTGCCTCAGCCGTCGCAGCTCACACTCCTGCGTTATTAGCAGAAGTCAAAGGGGAAAGCAGATTTGTATTAACATGCCACAGTGTGACACGGGACAGCTGAGATATGGGCACATTTTTGCTGCCCTCTGCAGTCTCCTGTCCTAGGCAGCTGCCTTCGGTGTCTCTTGGGTAGCAATAGCCCTAACAAGAGGCACAGAAAAAAGGCTCTGGAAAAGAAACTATGACAATGCTGAACTATAAGCGTAGTTTGTTTTTTTTTTTTTTCCTGTGAAGGAGACAAGATTAAGGACTGTATCCTTCTGCATTGAAAGAACTTATAAATAGTATTATTTCTTACAAATATATATGATGTAGAATAAAAGGAATTACATTTTACATCACAGTCTTTTGTATATATATGTCTACTGTCTCTACTGCCTATTTTACTGGTTGTCTTCTACACCACTGCTATTACTGATAGCCTGTAATGTCACCATTTTGGTAGTGTGTCCAAAGCAACCCTACTTACTTACCCTACTACGTGTAATACGGAGCCCCTCTAGGTACGTGTAGGAAGTCCAGCCAACCTCGGCGACTGCAGAGCTGTTGCACATGTGAAGATCAATTCTGCACTGCCGGAGCAACACAGCTTGCTCTCAGCACCCCCCGCCCCGTGCTACTGTTTTTAGAGCTACACACACTGACAGGGAAATATGAACATAAACACCATGAAAGCAAAAATGAAGGGGCTGTGGGACCTGTGCTGTCTGAACAAATATAAGAGCCCCCAAGTTTCAAATGAAATGGAGTGACACAGTCTTGAAAAACCTACCATCAGGGAGAAAGAGAAATATATTAGCATGCTTGTAGGTCATTGTTAATTAAAAAAGCATCTGATTATCATTAACATAAATTGTCACTGAAGGAAATGGGCCCTTCATTACAGGAGACAAACTGGCTGAGTTAGCTTAAATTGTCTGGAGTACGTGTACCATGTGATGGAACCAGTGAAGAAATTGAAAACAAATTATAAATTTGCATGTAGGTAACTAATTCAGAAAACAGTTACGCTGATATTGAACTTCAGTGTTTTGTTGAATTGCAGTAGAGCCAGTATGGGTAAAGGTTGAGCTAAAGCTGTAGGAGCAGCAAATTTACTATAGCTGAAAACAACATCTCTACATTTCCAAAAACTAACAAATGAAAGAGAGCAATGTAAAAAGGCAGGAATTCTTGGTACTTAAAGGTATACCTCAAGAAAATAAAATCCTAGCACCTAGATTAACTTGTATCTCTCCACTTGCCAGACAGTTCTGTGCAAAACACTATGAGAGTTTATTTAGTAGTTCTTTCCTACAGATAATTCCACCTAGTTAGAATTTGACTTGGGGGTATTTGGTCTTCCTCTTGCTCCAGAACTCATTCTGCTTTGCTCTTCAGTTGACAGTGGCTGTACAGAGAATTGCCCTGGGACTGACACAGCCTCCAAAGCACTTGGAAAATTATATCTGTGTGAAACTCCACATTTTGGAGAACTTCAGAAGTGAAAGTGTTTTTCGTCTTGTTTCTGTGTTGTGTGGAGGAAACAAACTTGAAAAATCATCTGAGAGAAGGAATAATACTAAATCAAGCAAGAAAAGCTGTAAATGCTAGTCAAATCTTTCATTTACTTTCTGTGATACACTCAACGTTTACAATACTGTACCGTTGGAGAAGACCTGTCTTGATATGAACCTTTTGCATAATTTTGAATTTGCTCTTACTATGTCTACAGGCAATTTAGCGGCTGGAGTTTTGGGGTTACCTTCCTTACGTTACCTTATTACATAACTTTACTGAGTACCGTGAATTTTCTTAGTCTCTTCATTTGGTCTAGTGTGACTGTTGCTACATAACTTAGCAATTAGTAGACTGGTAACATTTGCCATCAGAGTACATAGCATTAGACGGTGGCACTGCAAGAATTGTAGTTTACAGGTACTTGTCTCAAGCAATGTAATTCAGTGTTTCCACAAAGTCGGTTTCTGTCATCAGAAAACAAAAAGAGCTGCCAAGACATACACACACACAGATGTATGAGATAAGTACTAAGATAATAAATGTTATTTGTAATGTTTGCAGGTAGTAAACTTGTGGAAATCAACATCATTCTCTTAACTTTCTTGGAGCTAAAATGATTTACATGAATCATGCATTTGTCCCATCTCGCATAAATGTATTTCTTGCAGTACCATATCCCTTTTCTAAAGCAGTGTATTTGGAGATCAGTTCCTGTGGCAAGTGATGCATCATTAAACATTAATTAAACCATTTACATTATGATAAATTAATAGCTGGTAGAGTTTAGTAAAGAGTGATGTCTCTTCTGCAGATATTTTAAAAATAAATGTCTTATTTCATTTATAAGTCATTGGGCGTTTTTTAATCTTTTATCTTTTAATTTTCTTTCTCAATAGTCTTTCATTTTCAAACAAACACAAATCTTACCTTCAAATGTGCAGTAGTGTTTTAGACTGGGGACTATTTCAGCATTTCTGAAACCATTTGAAAATGTCCAGACCTGTCTCCTCTTTGTTGTTCCTAAAAATGTCTGCCGAATTTGAAAGTAGGTTGAGCTCTCTGGAAACTCACTCTTTTTTATGATTTTTCAGCCAGGCTCTGACTACGACCACCAGTAAGGTGCTTCCTGAAAATGTTCTCTTTCCTCCTGTTAGATTTATCTCTAGCAGGTACCCTTCCACTGCAGAAGGTGACTGGGGTCTTCTCTGCAGCTCTTGGACCCAAAGGTGCTATCGAGGGAGAAACCCTCTGTGCCACTGACAGTTTATAATGGTTTGTTTACCTTAAAACTCTAGACTTGGAGCCCATGGTAGGGAGGTGGTCGGACCTGGGAACAGAAGCTGTGTGTCATTTCCAGCAAACAGACGCAGCTGGAATTACAGCCTAAGAGGGCATACTATCTTTGACAGAACAAGCCCTGGTGTGGGCAGGGTCCTAAAAAAAGCACAGTTACTATTTTGAACCCTTTGGACATTAAGTGCATGCTTCTTATACTAAAATTATTGCTTCATAGGAAGAAACTTGTTCTGAGTGGTTAATACTCCCGTATCTGACCATGTTGACTTGTCTTTAAATGAACTTGCTCTTCAAACAGTTCTCTATACTCACCTAAAAAACTCAGACACTTCCAAGCTATCGAAAAATTATAAAAGTAGTCCCTATCTGGATTTAAAGAAGGGCATTTTTTGTTTTTCATTCCCCAATGTCTTGATCCCTGAGTTAAAGAAGAAAACCCATTTTGTTTTTGTTGTAGATATTCAGTGATACTAAAATATGAATGTATAAAAAAGGCTCAATCGCGTACAAATTCTTTGGGGAAAGTGTTTGTTGACATCAACAAGATTTTTTGCTTGAGTAAGGTCCGCAGGATTTAGTCTGATAGGCGTCTTGAGGTTTTCTGCCTGAATTGTTCTCTGATGACAGCTACAGTGACAGTAGTAGCGGATCAGACTTTTTTTTTTTTTTTTTTAAAGCCTGTAAACCCAGCTCACACATAGGCACACTGGAAAGCCCACTTCTTAGGCTGGGCAGGTACATTTACATATGCAAAACAAAGTTTCAGTTGCCTTTAAGCATGTAAATTAGCCTCTAATGTGTCTGCTTGTGAACACATGCCTCAGAATTAGTTAGCGTGCCCTGAACACAGATTTTTACTATATTCCAGAGAAAGTAATGTCTTCAAAGGAAAATAAAGAAGAGACTTTTTGTTGACTTTGCTCTTATCCTATCTGTTCTAGGAAAACTGAGGACATATTTCATTTATGAAAAGCTACTTCAACCAGCTTCGCAATCAAGTTAGAGGCACCTCAACAGTAACATACTGACTTTGTCATTTTTTGTACATTTCTATATTTTATGTACTGCACTGATATGGAGCTTTTCTTGGAGAGTTTTCTTTCGAATCACTAAAGAGTTGAACAGTCTGTCCCTAGAACATGCTTTGGAACTTTTATGAGCACACTTTTATTGTAAATATTCATTTACAGTGGAGCTCTGTCAGTACCAGAGCTTAAGAAACAGTGCCATGAAGATTCTCAGCTACAATAATCTATAATTTGTGTGGTTTATTTAGTAAAATGCTCAGTCACAGACGGCAAATTTTAGTCAGAATTAATACACATGTAAGTATGTTGATTTGCGGTATTATTTTAGCTTGTTTGCCTCTTCTGTGTATCCATAATATCTTTGAAAACCTTAAGCTTTATCACTGTCTTTTAGAAAAAAAGCATAATTACGGTACAAAATCAGTTTTCTCTTGCTCTGCCTGTTGGGATCTCAGTGCGTTCCCAGCTAATACGCAAATAAATGTTTTCCTGCGTAGCTTGTCCCCCTCCTTGAGGACCGGAACAGCATGCCAGAAGACCATAAAAGTTACTCTGGCTAAACACGTTGCCCCAGACCTGCATGCACAGCTGTACGTATGACAACTAAGACTGTACTCTGACGTGGTGCGTTTCAAGCCGTCGCCTAACTTTTGCTTGAGGGGGGGACGTATGGGTTTGTTCCGGGGGGTGGCCTGACCCTGCAGCCCTGCTTACTGCAGCGGGACTCGACAGCTCTGCCTCTCTCTGCGCCATACCCGTCTCTGAGCTAGCGGGGATGGATGAGCCCCTCCATTGCCCCCTTCAGAGGGGCGAGCTCGGGGCCTTTGGCTTTCTTCACTGCAAGCTTCGCCTTTTCATTAGGCCTGAGATGGTAACTGAAATTTATTAGCCTGAACCGGGCTGGGACTGATGAGATTTACAGTGATATATAGAAGAAACGCCAAGATGGAGAAAAGGCATGAAAAATTGAAATTATAAAGTTGTATTGGTAGCTTGTTGAAGTAATTGAAATGCCTTGTTATGTTGTGTTGTGGTGGGTTCAAATAAAATGTAGGTGCAATTCGTCTAGATCATGCCTGTCACACTACGAAATAGGTCCCTCTCTTTAGTGTTAAGGACGTGTTCAATTCTTGCCTGTCAGCAGGGATTGCGAAGGGGTGAGATGAGACTAAAACTTCTTCTTACTGATGTAGCTGGCAGTTTGGCGTTGTTCGCACTACGCGGCTTACAGCAGGTCAGTGAGCGTCCTTCAAACCACCCGGGGGATCTCTGCGGCGAAGTCCGACGCACCCGTTCTCGTCCCCCAGCGATCTCCCGCGCTCTGTTCCCCGCCCAGAGAAAAGTGACCAGCTCCGGTGCAGAGCTCTGCCCTCAGAGCCACCGCTGAGGCTCCAGGGGCACCGAGGGATGTCTGCGCCCTTCGCCGACACGTATCCACACTGTGAGACCATTTGCCTTGGCTGGACAGGACTTGCAGGTGACTCTGTTCCAGGCATCCTTGAGCTCTTTGCCTCTGGCCCTCAGCAGAACCAAAGCCCAGAAGCAGCACACGTGAAAAACAGGGAAGGAGCGCAGTTAATGAGATCCCCCTAAACTGCATGCAATGAAATTACGTAGAGGTTATTGTAGTGATTTCAAGAGGAAAAAGATGCTATGTTTCTCCAAAAATGAGGTGGATTTCTGAAGCTGAAGCCAAGAACCCATTGAAAATCCTACATCTCGCCTGAGTCAGGACAAGAGACTGAGTACCCCTGTCTGGCTTATCTTTCGTTTGTTCCCTATTTAGTCCTAAAGTCCACTCAGAAAACCCGGACTCCAACCATTCCCTGCAACAGCGGTGATCTCAAGGAAGAGGCAAATATAAAGCTGGCAGATCACCTGCTAACTCTTTTTGTTACCTGTGGAAGTAAGACACGGGAGTGACGGGATATACCTACTGCAAGTCCAAGCGATGTAACTGCTTTCTAGCAGACTACTTCTACCACAGCTTAATGCCCTGGGGCTGAAAATTGCTTTCCATAAACTTCCTCAGCACTGGTAGGCTGCAGTTGGATTACTTCAGGTGGTCAGGAGAAGATTTTGCCTAAATGTATTCCCAATACGGTGGTGAGAACATGTCAGGCACTATTAATAATGCAGAGCAGTAACCACATTCCCGGATAGGTATTTTATAATTACATAAGTAGCAGCATTGTAACAGTCACGGTGATCTAAGACTCTAGCAGAAGCTAAGTTTGTGAGGAGAAATAACATCTTTTATGAAGCCAGCTTGAGTACCTAGGGAAAAAAACAGACCACTATTTGTTCCGGGAAGGGCTTGTGTGCCTGGTCTGTCTTTCCATTCTAAGCAGTTGGTCTAATAAAAAATATTACCTGTGTCTACAAACCTTGCCTTGCAGATATAGGTGACTTGAATCAATAAATAGGTCTTCTTTGCACAATAGATTATCGCATGATAATTCACTGCCAGAGAGTTTATGTCAGTAGTGACATGTAGGCTGCACACAAGATCTTTTTAAATAGAACCAGATTACATGTATTTTGAAAAATACTTTGTGTTTAAAAAAAAAAAAAAAGTCATTTTATTCCTATGAATGGAACCTGTAATGTGCTTGTGCAATGGAATTCATCTTTCTCTGTCACTGTAATATCTTTCTCTCTTTGTCCATAATGCCCTTCATTCTTTGCTTTGTGCTCAGGATATGTATTGACTTTGCAGAATCACTGTAGCAAGCTGTAAATGATGTATTCAAAGAAAATTCACTGCCCAGTTCCCATAGAGAGAACAGGAACAGCGCTGGGCAATCAGAGTTGTGCTGCATTTTGTATTGTGACACTCAGTGCAATCAGGAAAAGCAGCCCAAGCACAGACGTCACTGACTAAAATTCTGACAATAGAAGCCTGTTCCTTTTAATATTCGTATAGAGAGATCTGAGGTGTTTTTGCTTCTTCACCTTATTCCTTTCCCATTAGCCTCTGTCATCATGCATGGGGAGAATACAATCCTTCATTACCTACAGTTCTCTCTACTGCAGACAAGGGGGTAGCTAGCAATTTGGCAAGTGCTTGTATTCCAGCCAGCGTACTACCTGTGGTTTGTTCATAGTACACACATCATATCCTGTGGTAGAGATACCACGGTAAACAATTCACTCCTTTTGCCTAACTGGTGCAGCTAGGGATATTCAGAATTGTTTTACTAAATGGCTGGAAGAGCAGAAAATCTGCTCATCAGCATTCTGTAAGAAATGTTGTTGGAGAAAAATTGTTAAAAGTAAGTGAAATTGTAATGATACAGTTGAGTGTATTTTGCAGTTAGAAATTCCACCTGCCATATGATAAAAGTAAGCAAACTGAAATGGCTGCAGTCAGAGAGAGGCCAGGACAAAGTCAAGGTGCCATGGCAATTCCTTGGCAGCTCCTTCTGAGACTTGCAGCTATGCACCTCATGGTGCCTTCTGTCTGGGGTGAAATTTTCAGGTGTGGGTAGGACTCTGTGAACTCTTTTGCTGCTGTCTTGAAACCAAATCAGGTTTCAAACTAACTTAACAAAGTCCAGAGCTTTAGAGCCCAGACTCCTACCCTTGGGATTCCCTGGCACTGCTGTGGAGTTTTAAAGCCTCAGTGTGACGGAAAAGCTAATGCGTCTGTCAGCAGGAGAAAAGGCAGTGTTTTCCTCAGTCGCTACAGACCACAAATTACGCTCCTGAAGATACTGACGGAGTAGACAATGGTGACGGTCTTTTGGGCAGAAATAGAAGTCCATGTTCAATTCAGTGTCTTCCCCAAGGACAGCCGTTGAGAAAGAAGATGCTGAATCCTACATCCCTTCAAAGAAACAATAGGCTGAAACAAGACTGAAACGATAAACTGAGAATTGGGTTTAAGAAGAGGTATAAGAGACAAAGGCTTTATTCTAAAGAGCAGGCGATAGTGCAAAACAAGGCTGTGCTGCCAAATGGCCTGTAGGTTTGACTATAAGTTTGAATAAGGTTTTTAACTAAGATAGAAGAAAAGGTGTCTGAGAAGAAAGCCTTGTTGGATTAGCCTTCCCCTACTCTACATAAGCAACATAAAAGATAACTCACTGTATTAAGTGACTGAGTAATGCAAAACAGGGAAAGCAGCAGAGCAAAGACACACAGTTCTGAGGGAGGAGACCTTTAAAAAGTTTGCCTGACAGTGGTAAGGTCAGGTAACCCCTGAAAAGGATGAAGACTCAGGCCTTAGTCCTGAGCTAGGCCTGGGGACTCCCTGCTGGTTACTTGGAAGAAAGGGAGAGTGGAGGCACAGGGAAAGGCATGTGACTGAGAGGGTAGTGCTTGGAGCCTGTTGAAGGGCAGGGTCCAAGGTATATCCATATAGGCATGTTTTTGCTTCTGCTGTGCTGTTGTCATGTTAAGTTCTCCGCCGGACTTCGTGTGCACGCACACTTTCTGAACAGACTGTGTAGTGTTCAGGAGTTTCACCACTGTAGCACGTGACGTTTGGGGCTTTCTTGGATACAAGCAGAGCCGGTATTCTTGCCTGTGGACACGACAACTTGAAAGCTATTCCCGTTACTGGTTTTGTAACATTTTACAAAGCCAGATGTGATTTTATGACCGTACATATTCTTTTCACCATTTTTGTTGTTAACATTTGCACTGTCTTTGTATCTCACTTCTCCAGCAATGTGCAGTTTTGTTTTGTTGCTTTGGAAACTTCTTTCTTTCGAGTGATGGCATCGTTTTATCGTTTGGGGTATGAAATACTTTTTAGTTAATATTCACCTTTTCCCTTTCTCAAATAGACTCTCTAGCACCCTTAAAAATTGTTGCATTTTGAAAAGCCATGATTTATTGCACAATGAAAACCATTGCAGTTTAGGTCATGATTAACTGCAAAAGCAAATCAATGGTTAAAGGAGCACCCGGTGTTTGAAAAGGCCATGAAGGCGCTACAAAATCTACATCATACCAATTCCTCCAACACTTCCTAGTGCAAATAGCCAGGTCTAGTATTTATAAAGAATGAGTGTTTCATGTTAGCCACCTGTAAAGACATACCACAACACAGCCCACATCTGCAAAATCCAAAACTTTTTTTTTTGTTGGAAGAATCATGAACAGAGCTGGATAAAGTGAGGCAGGGGTATAAAACAGAAACACAAAAGCTGCTGTATGACATGAAGTGACACCACAAACATGGAAAATAGTTGGTTTTCAGCTTTCTCGTCTCTTGTTCCTTAGCCTGTGTCATTTAGGTAACTTGTAACTCATTCCTCATTTCAGTCCTGCAAGACAGAGAACTATATGAACACATAAGCAATATCCATATATAATGCTGCTGCTTCCACGTTTTCCGTGTAGGAGAACAGTGTAAATAGCTTGCAGCACACAAAATTCTCTTGTTCAAACAGATAGCAAAATGTTTCTTTCATTTCTCAGAAAGCCTCTAAATTTTAAAACTACTCAGCATGCTGCATTCTTTAGTATTTTTTGCTCTATTTTGCATGCTTTTAGCATTATGTATAGTATGGTGGCAGGGAGAACATCAAGTCTTGGAGAGAAAAGATTCAGTCTTTTCATGTAAGGGCATTTAATCACAACTGTGCTTAATAAAATGCCCTATATTCAAGAATTGATTTTTATGGTTCATGTAAGGTTTGAGAGTTAGGGTCAGTTACTTACATTTAAAATTGTAATTTTATTTTTGTGTTTCTGAGGAAGGAGGTGAGAGAGATCTTCACCCACCTGTTCTATATATAACGTGCATTCTGCATGTGAACATTGGAAACCTTCTCTCATTTTTCCTGAAAAAGCCTGGTGGTTGAAACCATGTAATGTTGAGACAGGTGAGTTGATGGACACATTCTTTGCAATGTGCTCTCAACTCTGATTTCAGAGGCACATGAGAGCACTCTTCAGATTGCATGATTCAGCCCTGCACTAGGGGGTGAGGATGAGAGACTCAGTGAAAATGTAAGTTCCTCCTATTTTACTGTACATCACACAACAGCTCTTAGAAAAAGTAAGTCACAGGCACGTTACTGAAACACGTCCCTATGAAGGAAGACAACACACAAGGCAGAAATTAGAGTACGCAGCCACATCGGCTTTAGTAAACACAGTGTTTGGATAACCCATTCAGCTGTCTACATGAAACTGAGGAGCTCGGGTATTAAATGTGTGGATTTTTTTTCCAGTGCTGACTCTGTATATCCTAGAATTCTCTTGGTTTTTCTGTGTCGTACATGAGTGCTGCATTATGTACTATATATTAATCCTAAATTATAACCTTAAACAACAGGCAGTATCTGCATTTTATTTTCGTGGTGCTGTGGTATACACAATAAGCAAAAAGCATCCACTACAGTCGACATTCTATTAAAGCTGTTATATGTATTTTACTCTAATTTTTTTTCCTTACTGCAGTCCAACTTGGGGAGAAAAAAACCAAACTCACAGACTACGCTCAAACTGAGATGCAAACTTTTCAAGTGGCATCAAGCCTTTTAAATTATAATCAGGGGCTTAGTCTGAGTAAACTGTATTGAAGTAGGGAACTAGAGATGTGTGTGTACACTGCAAGAAGCAAGTATCATGAATAAAATCCTGGTCTGGAAAAAATTACACATTGATTCAGTAACCAGCTCAATTCTAGCAAGAGGTCATTGCTCTTGTAATCAGACTGCCAGCAGTAATGGTGTGCTGATAACTTTCCGGGATGTTATTACAAGTATTCTGTCCTAATATCGGGGAAAAGTGGTACTGAGGGGCATGTTTTCCCTTATCATTATCAGAAGCACACCAAGTCTCTGGTGCGGACCAGCGATGCTGAAGAGAGCCATTTCTGCCTCCTTGGACTGTTTACGCTAAAAATGTTCAATCAGCCTGAGGAGCCTGAAGATGAACACGCAATTGAGGAAACGGGGAGAACATCATATCACTTCCCAACACAGCGAAGTATTCACAGCAAGTATACATCATAACTGTAATTCATCGTTTCTTTTGGGCACTTTGCCAGCATACAAACTTCCAACAACTTCTCTCCAGAGATTTGACTGCCCTTTTTCTTTTGTAGTGCTGAAATTACTACATTATGATCAATACGAAAAATGCGGGGCCAGAAAACCAGCCAGCGTGACCTTAGTTCTGCAAATAATCACTTGTGCAAATCTGGAGAGAATGAAAAAAACCAAACAAACCAAAAACAACCACCAAATCTTGACTGTATAATCTGAATCTTCATTTTGAGATCTAATTGTTGAGGGACTGGCAGCATCCCAAGGAATTGATAATGAGATTTACAATCTCCTACTGCCTGTCACTGGCTTGGCCACAGGCTGCTGGGCACAGCTCTGCCCCGAGCTTGGTGGTGTGGCCTGAGATTTACCAATTTAACTGAGACAGGGAATGGGTTCTGAAACGGCAGCAAAAAGAAGTTATTACTACAGGGAGCTATTACAGAGGTAATAACCTTCTCGTACCCGAGTGGACAAGGTTCCCGATCTCTTTCACACGTCCATGTCATCAAAGTTGGGACAAGCGCGCTGCCTTCCCACGCTGTGCCAAAAGATGAAGGCTAGCACAGGGAGAAAGAAAATCCTGCCCTCCTAGTTACTTCGGGTCGAGATTGGGGCAAGTGGGCAGGCGGGGGGGATGCCTTGTCCTGCTGCTGCCTGTGCTGCTGTCGTTCTGTGGGCAGGGAGTATTTCGGCAAGTCTGGAAGCTTTTATGAACACTAAAACTATCTTGAGAAGTGGATGTAAAACCCCTTTATTATTTGGTTGTTTTTCCGAAGTCTTACACAAACCCTGCAGGAAACTGTCCTGTTTACCCTCATAAAAGTAGCTCTGACATTAGTCTCAGGATGTTTATTAACTAAAACTGAGCCTTCTAATGAAATTCAGCTTTCATCTCCGTACCCTTTGCGTTAAATAAAGCAACGGTTCGCCTCCCCAGTATCGCTTTCGGTCTCCCTCATCAGCCCGTTTCCTCGCAGCCCGTCTGGCGCGTTTTGAAATCCTCCCGCGATGTGCAAAGCCCTGCAGAGGGGAGACACGGGGCTGCC
>NW_010527892.1:0-242 GCF_000687285.1 Phaethon lepturus
CGTGATATTTAAAATTTGTCAGATGTTTTCTCAAACAAGTTTAACTCCTTAAACCGGTGCAAGCGCGTAGCATCCCGCCCCGCGGCGGGGAAGCTTGTCCCTCGTCCCAGCTGGCTGCGGTGTGTGGGGCTGGGGATCAGCCCAGCGTCACGGTTCCCAGTCGAGCCCGTTGGCTGCGAGTCAGCTGTGTGATACCCTTTCCTCCCGAGCCGGGGTTGTGCGGATGCCTGCCCGGGGCTGGC
>NW_010527892.1:308-562 GCF_000687285.1 Phaethon lepturus
GGGTGGGGATGGTGTGGGGAGGTCTCGGGGAGGCCAGATCCAGCCCCCCAGCCCTGCTCCGCTGCTCGACCCCTGGGTTAAAGCATCAGAGAGTGGAAATGCAATGGAAAACATGGCGTGTATCAGCAAAACCCCTGGTGGGAGACACCTCTGAATACGTGGAGGGACCCTGTGAGCACCTCCCAAAAGCCGTGTCTGCAGCCAGCAGGGTGGAGGTCGTTCCTCCTTGGTGCCGTGAAATCACAATTCCCCCG
>NW_010527893.1:0-241 GCF_000687285.1 Phaethon lepturus
TCACGGAGGGTTTTATCTGTCCTTTAGGTTGCGTTTGAGCATCCGATTTCTGAGACCCCGTCTCTGAGCTGGGGGAGGGAATAAGTGAATTTGGAAGGAAACGACGGGCTGGTGTATGGGCCCGGCTGCTGGCGTGGTGTAGGGCTCCGTTCTCAGCGCCGCGGTGCTCTCCGTGAGGCGAGGTGCTCTTCCTTCGGGTCGCGTCTGAATCTCTCTCGCCGTCCCTCTCGCTGTGTCTGGT
>NW_010527893.1:591-922 GCF_000687285.1 Phaethon lepturus
CGTTTTGCCAAAGGCAAACCCACGGCCCGTGTCGTGCCGGCAGTGTCCGTCTCTTGCTCCGCAATCTGTTTCCATATTTATATGTCCAGGGGATGGGCCTGGTGGCATCCTCTAACGCCGCATCTGTTTAATTCTGTAAACTAAAGAACTGTAAATAAAGTTTAGCATTCCTATTGTAACAAAATAATTTTTATGCAATAAATTATATTTCCTAGTCTAATAATAAAAAAATAATTAAAAAAAAGAAACAATCTGCTCGCTCCTCTCATGTTCCTCACTCACCAGTTCCTGCTGGGTTTAGCATCCGCAGGGATTCGGGTCCAGCTCGAGC
>NW_010527893.1:1139-1877 GCF_000687285.1 Phaethon lepturus
GCAGGGATCGCTTTACGGTTGGCTTCGGACTCACGTGGGTGATTACGGGGCGGGAGAGGAGCAGTTCATTTCCTTCCTCGAGGGATATCCGCCGGCCCTGCTGAAAGCGATGCCCCTTCCGGCAAGGACCAGGGTACCTAATTTGGGAAGCGGGAACGGAGCACGGAGCTGCACTCCGCCACTCGGGCATCCCTGTCCTCCAACCCCTGCCTCCTCGCTTTGGGACCACCGCCACGCCGCTCCCCGCCTTCGCTCCCATCGCGCCGGCTCTGCCAGCGCCAGCCACCGAGGTGAGGGTCCCAGGGCGAGGTGAGGGTCCCAGGGCGAGGTGAGGGTCCCGCCTGGCCCGGCTGATGGGGACAAGGTGCCATGAGGAGATGGCAACGTCGTCCCTGCTCCGGGCAGGCGTGGGGATTCTGTGACTGGTGAAAGAAAGGGGGGGAAAAAGTGCCACCCCGTCACTGCCGGAATTCCAACGTAGCTACGCAGAGATGCACAACGCTCCCGGCTGGGCTCTCCGGCTCCCGGTACGGTGCTAAGGCAGGTACCTTCTCGGAAGTGATAGCCTTTCCTTCTCTTTGCATATCAGCTCGGCCTCCCAAGCCTCCCGAAAGACGCCTTTTGCACTAACCCATCTTTCCAAGGGCCCAGATCTGTGCCTGGCTTTGACCCACCGGCGACCGATTTCATCTGAGGTTCTCTTGAAATACTCGGCTCGCTCATTCCCCTTGAAATCAA
>NW_010527894.1:0-871 GCF_000687285.1 Phaethon lepturus
TATTATTTTATATAATTTTATTTTATATATTTTATATAATTTTATTATATTATTTTATTATAAATTACTGCAGTAGCAGCAGAAGCAACCAAAAAATGTCAGCAAAATGAGAGGCATCATCAAGAAGGCTATGGAGGACAAAGTAGGGTATCACCTTGTATAAAACCTCCATGCATACCCACAGGGAGCAGTCCTGGCTTCTACACCCAAAAAATAGATTATGGAGTTACAGAAGGCGCAGAGAGGGGCAAGTGAAATGATCAAGGAGACAAAGCAAGAAGTAAAAAGCCTGAGATTCTTCAGTACGGACAGGAGGAGGCTGAAGGAGGATGTGGTCAAGTTTTACAGAGTCACGAAGGTGTTGGATGGTGTGAACGTGCACTGTTATTTATAGAGTTCTGCAGTACTGGGACTTGGGATGTTCAGCAGAGCTGCTGAGAGTTTGCCTTCAAACAGATAAAAAAGGGTGCTCCTCTATGCAGTGAGGAATGGGCATCACCGGGAGCTTGTGGCCACAGCAGGCAGTGAGGGCAGGTGGCTCAGCAGGGTCAAAACAGGACTGGACAAATGCCAGAACAGTAAATGGGAAGTAAAAGACTGGGCAGGGCGGGACTCTTCCAGCAGCCCTGGACAGTAGTCAGGATGCTGGTGAAATGCAAGGGAGAAGCACTCTGGAAGGTGATCAGCCTCCCATGTTGTCTCTCACCAGCCTCAGAGATTGAACCACCTTTAGAGATTGAATATTGGGCTAGGAGGACATCGGTCTGAGCTGCCAGCACATTTCTTACAGTCACAATTTGCCCCGAGTTCTTGGCAACGACCACGGTGTAATGACCACAGTTAACTTCACTGTGTTACCCCTAATTCCTGC
>NW_010527894.1:887-7134 GCF_000687285.1 Phaethon lepturus
CTGATGCCTGTAGGGATGTTAATACAGAGGTTCCACCCTGTACGTCAAAAAGCTGTTACTAGGAAAGAGGCAATAGTCAGCAGCCCTGGGCTACCCCAGTTCTGCGGAGGGCTAAACCAAGAGCAGTCAATCGAGTCATCCAGCATCTCAGTAGACAGTGGGATCGATTTCTATGCCATGCCTGGACAGAAGGACACACTCCTTTTGGGGAGGTGTGGTGGAGGGGTGCTGCTGCTGAAGGTGTAAATATGAAACCTCTGCTGTCACTAAAGGTGTAAACATGAAACTCCCCGTTTCCAAGCTGCTGATCTCGGATCTGTGGCTCTGAAACACTCCGTTCACTATAACATGAGGAACTACCAAAGAACCTATTTTTTATAAGGTGTTCTGCATATGCAAAGTTAAATAGGGAAAACAGGCTGTTCATTCAAAATAGAGTTCTTTGCTACGTTAAGTGATAAATATGTAGATCATCTTATGCCAGGAAAAAGAGATGCTCTGTGCATCTATCACAATATCCCTCTGTCTGAAGAGGATCCCAGACACCACAGTCTCATCTTCATTACACAAACAGGAAGGCAGTTATGATATCGCTGCTATATAGGAGATCACCTGCATTTGCCACTGCACTTCTGAGAAAAGCAGAATTTCTCATGTTTTTTAAAGTTCCCACTGGCTTTCTTTCCAGCATTCACTTTGTGTTTCAGGAACAGCACTACCAAGAGTAAGTGTAATAGAATGTAATATCTAGAATTAACACTGAATTCATCAAAACTTGGCATTTTATTAACCTTTCTTACATGAACAATAATTAAAAAAAACAAGAGTCTGACTTTTAACACCCTTTATTTGAAAAGTTTGCCATAAACCAAATATATATTTTTCATCTAGTTAAAAAATGAGACTCAACTTAATCAGATCAACTTGATTGTTGTCTTCCATCTGGCAAACATTCCATAATAAACATAAATTACACAAGTTACATAAATCCACCCTTTTTTCTGCCAAAAAATTTCTCAAGACCGGCTTTGTCATAGCGAAGTTTAGTTAACGATCACAGCTTCTGGCAAATAAAAAGCTCACTGCGAGTAATAAGAAATAGAAGTAGGTTGTATTTTAATTATTGCAACTATTTTCATCTACATCAGAAAAAGCAGACAAATTGTGTCCTACCTCAGCTTGTGTGCCTTCTGGTGTGTTCGGTATTTCCTTCTGCTTGCTGTTGCTCACAACTTTCAGTTTTGTTAGTGGAAAGGAAGAACACAAAAACTTGAAGCAAAACCCAAGTGCTATTTATGCAGAAGCCACAGAAGAGCAATGAGTAGTAGGAAAGGGAAGTAAATCCTGATTAAAAGATCTTACATCTTCTTAGAAGAGAAATGTTCTCAGCTCAAGGAGTGGTGCTAACAGTCACATGGCAATCTTTCATAATTTTCACCCAATTGAAAGAGGCTCTGCAGCTACGTGTCATGTTGGGAAGCCTTCTGGATTTCTGTATTTGGACCCACACATCTATATATGTGCTCTCAATAATCAGGGTTGCTCAAAATATTATAGGAGATCCCTGGATAAGCTTCACATGGATCGTTAGAGATGCAGTTCTTGGAATTATGGAGAGGACAAGGGCCAGGGTTACTTCTCAGTCTTTCCATGCAGAAATTGCATTATTACAAAATTGTAAGCAGGCTGCTAGGAATCAATGCGTAATCTCATTCAGCTCCTAGTTCAAGGCTGAGTTTACAGAGCTGAGGGACTAATTTTCCTTGAATAGGAACGGAATACATACCTCTGTTGGGCCATGAACAAGTGACTGCTGTGAATACCTTACTCCCCCTTAACATTTTATCATTTCTCGGTGGAGCAACACTGACTGCACAGATGGGTGCTCCTAGTCCACTGCAGTTGTGAAATAGATATTTATACATACTATAGGTAGATACTATAGGTATAACAGCTTGGTTTTTCCTTTTCTGTGCTGGCAGCACATGCAGGCAGACCAGACGCATTCAAGTGCTTTCTGGCTGCTGTGTTGTATTTCATATCAGCAGCAGGTTAGGAATCAACACATGGCTGCTTACCACAGTGCAGCGGATGGGGAGTCTCCCAAAAAACCTTCTTGCCACCCACATTTATAGTTGTCTATGTCCCAAAACGCTTTGGACAATCATATTTACCATCTCCTCCATTGGCCGCTCGTGCCTGGCTCTCATTTATCGCAAAATCTCTTCACTCGGGTTGTACAGGTGGACTTGAGATTGGGCGAAATAATCCTCTGGGTGTGCTCCCCATGCGAGCTCACGGTGGCAATGTGCAGTGGCTGCAAAGACTCGTGTCACCAGACCTTGCAAATCCCTACCCCCAGGGAGGAGATACGAACAGTTTGCAAGCAGCTCTGCGGGTGGTCTTTTTAGCATGGGGCTAAATAAGGACATAGAAAACCAGCTTAGTTAAGAACTAGTCTAACACCTTCCGTCTCCGAGGTGAGCATAAAAATCCATGAATGGTGTTTTTGAACATTTGCCTACATTCCCATTGGCAGTGGGAAGTAAGCTTAAAAAGCTCCCCGATACAGATCCACGCCAAATAAATTTTCAAGGTGCAGTGTGATGGTGAATTAGGACCCTCCCGAGACCACTCCAGTGGTGCCTTAGACATTGCCAGCTCTCATGGCACCTAAGCCCATGGATAGGTGTCCTCTTCCAGCTGTGGTTGCACTGGCTGCTTTGGTTACTGCCCCAGCTGTTTCCCTATCTGCCAAGGTTTGCCCGCAGAGAGGCTTGTGTGCACGTCCCTAACCCGTTCAGTCACTGAGGCATCATAGACACCTGAAACAGGAGGTGTCTGCTCACCCAGCCCATGCAGACTGAAGCAGGGTAGAAATGACCCCACGAGCAGCTTGGTGGGCAGATAAGCCCTTTGGGAGGAAGCCGTGACATGCGGCAGGGAGCAGCACAGGGTGCGACCGCTTCAGCTAGCAAGGTCACAGCCAGAGGACAGCTATGGCCTCAACATTCAGTCAGGAGATGCCCCGTAACTCAGGTTTCATCTTATCTGTAACTAGCAGAGACTAGTTTAGGCACTGCAGTAGCAGTTTGATGACATCTCCATCACATGGCACAACTGCGATAATCACTCTGGGACTGATAGGCAGGCTCTTCTCAGATACATGAGGTCAGAGACCGAAACATGCAGAAAAGTTAGACTTTGATCACATTTTATTTTCCTGAATGTGTTTTGAGAACATCTCTTTCACCATATGATACGGTTATCTTCGTTGCCTGGATAATTTCCCACATGCACCTTCTTAAACGCCCTGCTTTCTGGAGAGTACCATTTCTTCTCTTTTATAAAGTAATTCTGTGTTTTGTTTTTAACCTGGCTTTGAATAAACAGGGTTGGCTGCCAACTCACCCTGCACTTGATGAGCTAGATCCAGAGTGACTGCTTGGGTTTTTTTAGAAACAGTCACTGGATGACTCAGCTTCCAAGGGGAGTTTATTACATTTCTTACTAATAAAAACTTCAGTAATTCTGGAGAAGACATCTCAGGATGTCATGAAGAGTATAAGACTTTCATCACAAGATGCTGTGCGCATATCACACATTCAACATTTAACAGCCCAGATTATTTCTGAATTTTGAGTCCCATAAAATGCATAGACGGTCCAGGATGCAGCAGAGTGCAAACCACATCTCTGGGCTGCAGCTATGCTCCGTCCTGCCTGCATTTCTGTTCCCTTTTGCATTTCTGGCTCCATGACAGCCTAGTTTCAACACAGAGAAGCAGAAAGAGGTGACTCAGTCCTTTTCATCCCCTTCCTCACAAACCCACCGCCCCTCCAGCCCTGCGCAGGGGCACTGCTCACAAAGGAGGGCTCCACTCCCTCCAGCCCATGGCAGCGAGCAAAGCTACTGCTGCAGGCTCCAAATCCCCGTTGTGTGAAGAAGCCGAACTTCGGACCTGAAATAAGCACTCCATGCCAAGTAGAAGCAAAAATGTAGACTCTCCTTCCCCTGTTCAGCATTTCCTATAGGTTAGTTCAAGTGTCCTCA
The DNA here is from genome assembly GCF_000687285.1 of Phaethon lepturus. Taxonomy (NCBI): domain Eukaryota; kingdom Metazoa; phylum Chordata; class Aves; order Phaethontiformes; family Phaethontidae; genus Phaethon; species Phaethon lepturus. The sequence continues at coordinate 4,941 of NW_010527894.1, forward strand.
TGGGTTGAGTACTACCTGGTGGGAGTGCCAGTCAAGGAGCCTGTCTCCTACACTCCTTGAGTAGGGCATCTTGGACATCCCAAACACATCACGCTATCACATGCTCCATAGGGCCAGGCCTCCCCCAGAGCAGTACTGTGTCACCCTGAAGTCCGCTGAGCTGCTGTCTGAGGATGGCCCGTTGTCTGGTGCATCCCTCCGTTGCTGCAGTCCCACCAGACAGGCTGTCATCCGCTTCGCACTGTAGTGGGGGTGGTGAGAGCTGCCTGAAACCCGCCTGGGTCTTGATGCATGTGCAGAGCCCAACAGACCCACGCAAGCTCATCAGCCAGCGCTCATGGGACATGGAGCATGTCAACCTGGGCAGCTCTGCAGCCCCACTGCCATGAGAGGTGTGCTTAGAAAAGGCCTCAAGTTGCTTCAGGGATGGTTTAGACTAGATATCAGGAAAACTTTCTTTACAGAGAGAGTGATCAAACATTAGAACAGGCTGCCCAGGGAGGTGGTGGAGTCACCATCACTGGAAGTGTTCAAAAACGTGTAGACGTGGCACTTTGGGACATGGTTTAGTGGGCGTGGTGGTGTTAGGCTGATGGTTGGACTTGATGATCTTAAAGGTCTTTTCTGACCTTAATGATTCTGTGTGATTCTGTGTGATTCTGTGGAAGACATGGCAACCCCCAGCGTTAGAGGAGCTGGGGTGAGACACCAAGTGTCCCAGGCAAGCCAGATGAAAAAGTCTGCATCATTCAGTCAATGTTTTGCTGTCTGCAGGAACGAACTTCCAGTGGCAGAGTTTCACTTTTTTAATGTCAAGAGATTTTTGGTAAAAATGGACTTGTCAAACAAGCAGAAGGGATTACCTCCACTGAAGATTTTAGCACTGCTTGTCTTCAACACGGCAGCTTAGCCTACTAACACATATTTATTTCCAGAGACTGAAATTACAAAGCCTACATTCATTTTCTGTGCAATCCAGAAAAAAACATCATCCAATGTTAGTAGCTCATTTGCTGTCAGCCATAAGGCGGGATAGATGGGAAGATGAAAGTGACGGCTGCATGAAGAAGGGGGAAGAAGCAGAGGCAATTTTAAGAGGAAATATTCAGAAAGGAAAAGCACAGAAGGCTTTCAAGCTGTTTCTTTTGCAACATTAGTAATGACATCTTATTTAATTGCCTGTGGTCCTTTCTTAATTGTTTGCTGTTCCTCATTAATACACTGTTGAGGGCAGAGCAACGTTAGTATTTAGCTGGAATGGAAAAAGATATCTAATGTTGTCTTTATGTAAAATAAACTGTTCTTTTTAAAGTATGAAGTACTAAAATTAGAAATGTTTTTTTGCCAGCCCCTTCAAAGGTGGCTGTGGGCCACAACTGATTATCTCCAAAAGCCGTAGAGCCGACAGCAGCTGGGAGCATTAATGCTCTTCCCAGAGAATAATCGATTCAATCCTCAACTCAGCAAAGACTGAACCGGAGCAGGACAAAACACCAAACACTTTCTAAGACCTTCATCTAAAGCCCATTGAAGTAATTGGAAAGGATAGTGCCTTTTTGAATTAAACCCTAAATAAAACAGCCTCAGAAACTGTGATTGGAAAAAAATAACTCATTTTTTTTCTTTTCAACTAGCTAAAAGCATTTCAGATCTAACACATGCAAGGTTGTCAGCATGCCAGGTGTATTCTATCTTCTCTGTGCAGTGTACCTTTCAAAACCTCTCTCTCTCTCTACTTCTGCAGCCATTTCTCTACCTGCTGAAGTGACTTTCTGCTTGCAGTATGCATGTTGAATAATGGCACAGCCTGCGATTGCAACCTCTACTATTTCTGGTTTGTGTGTTAGACATTACAGGACTGCAAACTGATAGAAGAATCCAAGTGCAGCATTTGAAGGACTTGGCAATGAATCTAGTTACCTCTATCTTAACATTTGGTCTACTGAAGACTTGTCATTTGTATACGCTGGCCTGCGTATGCAATTCTACAGTTCCCTACGCACACAGCTCTGTGTTTTGGTCTGTGTTTACCCCATATGAAATGTTCTGCAAATCCGGTGTTATTCTGCTGAACTCTTCCTTCATACAAATATAGAAACTCGAAGCAAAACAAGCTTCCTTTCTTCTTTTTTTGCTGACTCTGTGTACTAGGTTTGCATGGCCAGGTTTTGGTAGCAGGGGAGCTGCAGGGGTG
>NW_010527895.1:0-6019 GCF_000687285.1 Phaethon lepturus
GAGCTCTGCCACGCGCGGCCGCGATAGGAGCGGGGCCGCGTCTTTTGGGGTTTTTGGGTCCTGTTTCCAAGATCAAAAGGAATGAGGCTTTTCAGACACTACAGATAGAGACGTGAAGCATGCTGCCTTCTGTGTAATTCCCCATCAAAGGCAATTTCGCATTTACAGCAGGAGATAGAGAATTGCACGGTTACAAGCTGCAAAAAAAGGGGAGCCCTGACCCCCTTTGGCAGAGAAGGCGGGAGGAGGAAAACGCTGTCTCTGCATCAGTGTGTTGCAATTGGCAAAAAGGAGCCTGGAGAGGGAGCAGAGGGCTGAGATCCCTCTGCGATGCTGCCCGACAACTTGGAGAAAGCCAAGCATCGTTCTGGAGCAGCGCCGGGCCCCAGCGGAGGTGGGCACGCCCGAGACGGGCTGGGGATTTGCGATGCAGTTGCTCCCCTCACATGTGCCGCGTATCCCACCAAGCCCCGGGCTCACCGCAAGGCGCCGGCTGCGAGGAATCCCAACCTGGGAGAGCGGCTCTCCCCACCTCGGCTGCTCCCGCTTCCCCAGCGGCGGCTGCTGGGCGACGCTTGCACCGTCAGTTATGTAGGACCTAGAGGAGATTCCTAAACCACCCTCCGTTGGGTGTTTTAGGAACTGACTGAAATGTCCTCAAAAGGCAAATCCCACTGTTTCCATGAGGAAGCTGAGCATGGTGTTGGAGGCATCACCTGATGGCCAAGAAAATCCCCTCGCCTGTGCCTTGTCCTGGGGTCTGCTCTTGGCATCTGCAATGTCTTTGCCGGCAGTCAGGGCTGCCTGCAGTGCTCCCCGGCCCATGTGGCCAGTGATGTGCCTGCCCCTTGGAGAGCACCGATCTGTGTGTGAGGGCAGTCGTGTGCTCTCCCTGGGGACCCTTGGGCTGTCCTTGCAGGATCAATAAAAGCACACCCATGAGTGCCACTCAGTAACCTCAGAGGTGGCCCTCAACCTTCTGGTGCAGCAGAGGTGGCATTCCAGGCAGGTGTCCAGTCCTGTTATATCATGATAACAAACTGCATTTACTTCTAATCTATATCCTGGGCCTCGTGGGGTGTTTTCTGCTTTTCTTTGTTGAGTATCAGAAATATCATCCCATGTAGGTCCTTCTAGTTCATCATCAAATTGCCTCCTAAACTTCGAGATAAATGACCGGAGCTAGGCTTTCAGGTCTCCAGATCAATCTTAGGTCTCTGTTTAGGGTGTACGTGAAAAGGTGGCTTGTACCAGATGTAACTGGTGTTTAGCGTTGTGGTCGTAAGAGCGAATGAGAACCATCCCGTAGTCCTTACTGCCTCCCCAGATTGCTATTGGTTACAATCACCTCAGAGCCAATATTGGGTTATGTCAATCATTACTGCAGGAAATGGGCCCTTGACACAGAGGAATCCCATTCAATAGCTTTCTATATCATGATTGATTTCAAGACTTAGTATAAAAACGTACCAGAAGGTTCAGAAGATCCACCAAGCTTTCTATTCCCTGTTCTCTCATCCTTCCAATCTGATGAAGAGAAATTTTCTGGCCTTTACCTCTTCCTTCATGTGCCTTTAGTGTTTTCATTTGTGGTACAGCTGTAATTACTACTTCCATTTTTCCACTACTTTGAATACAATCTCACTCTGGGTGAATGAGTATTCAACCAAACATTACAAGGTTTAGTAGATCTGGAATCTCACATTAAGCAGCCTCAGAATTGTTACCCCAGGGACCTTTTCTGCCTGGAAATTTTCTTGTCTGCTTTGCAGAGTGATGCAAGGCCAAGTGATTTAGGGGGCTGTCTTGCTCTCGAGCCTAATCTCATCAGCGAGAGTTGTCTTATTTTAAAATACCTGGGCAGTAGAAGCCTAAAAGTCTCCTTGAAAGCATTGCAAGATGAAGATAAAAGGATTTATGACCTGGGGGACCAGAGCAGGAATCAGAATGGGGCTTTGGAGCTGGGCAGTACAGGTGGCTCTTCTGTGTTAATCTTCCTTTTTTTTTTCTTTTTTAAGTGTCTTACTAATAGTGGTATTAACAAGAATTAATTATCAAACTTGCTAATTAAGACTGGCAATCATTCCTCCAAGCAGCAACCAGCTTCTTGCAGTCCACTAAGAGATTTCCCATCTCTTCATGCTCAGCTCCTCTTGGGTCACTTAGCCCTTGATGTGTTCTGGATGAAATGGGAAAGCTTGCAAGTAAGTTGAGCCAATGTTTCTCTCCTCAGATATTGAAATTATTACAGTTTAAAAACACTGTGCTATTTAAACATATTGCTTTGGATTTTTTCTTTTTAAACCAGTGTTTCCACCTTTGTCAGTGGCACAGACACGTTGCCATGAAAAACCAGTAAGCAAGCATGGGTCTTATCTGCTGTAATCTAATAAGCCGTCAGTGTGGAAAAAAAGGAGGTCAGCCAAATGCGGCTCCTTTCAGTTTTAAATTCTGAAAATGACTCACTCCTTATTTAGTCTTATAATGAGCTCCCACCCACTTAGGGCAAGCTTCTAATTTCAGCTGCTCTGGCGTAAATCCAGAGGGCTTCCATTGAAGTGGATGAAGCTCCTGTTGATTTACATAGCTGCGAACGAGATTAGATCCCAGCCTCGGGTGCTCGCTGTTGCCCGTCATCGGGCAGAGCCTCCTGCTCCGGGACGGGAGGCCGTTCCTGGTGCAGACTGGATGGGACGTGAGCTCAGGTGTGCGTTGCTGCTCCCGAGTGCTGGCTGTGAAGTTTCCGAGAATGCCGTTGGTGTCAGAGTAGCATCGTTTTCCTATCTCCCTACGTATCGCACCACCAGTCCGCTCGGTTCTCAAAGTCTATTTTTTTCCTCCCTCTCAAGGCCCAGAGTTCCCCCTCATAGGAGAACAGTATCAAGTGCTTTCAAAAGTGAGTGTGAGCACCACAGCTTCTCAGAGACTTCCAGCTCAATATGACTTAGAGACATCAGTGGTTAGGCAGAAAAGTATTGGTCAAGTAATCCTGGCTTTTAACTTTGCTTGCCTGCTAAGAGAAGTGAAATTCAAGATGTGTATTTTTTTCAATCATTTTCTCTTAACCCTGTCCTCTGTTCCTCTGTCTTTCCTTCCTTGCTCCCATTGCTCTTCTAGAAAAGAAACCAAGGATGTGCCTTTGCGTTACTGCCGTCGGACACCTAAGCACAGTGATGCAAAGGACATTGGGCACTGAAACTCCTTAAATGTTTGTGGGAGGCTGCTAAGGCTTGGTGGCAATGACTGCCTAGGCCCTCTGCCAAAACCTTGTCCTGAAAGAAGTTCTTGGAGGCCTTTGGAAGTCACTGAAATGTTGAGGCTACCCTGGCTAATAAAGGTGCTTCCTAACATATCAGAAGTTGTTGATATGAAGGTCATTGACTTGGATTAAGGGCAGAGCAGCAAAGCCCCATTGGACAAGGACCAACTTAATCTTGTGCATCCAATGCTGTGGCAGGAAGGCTCAGCAGGGGAAAGTGCTGCTCTCCAAACCAGAACTTGGCCAAAACGCTTGTGTTAAGCAGCCGTATGCTTGGAGAGAGCAAGACAAGAAAAAAACCTCAAACCCCAAACCTTTCGGAATCGGAGGCAGTCGGGACGTCAGTTTTATATCCACAAGATGACAGCTTTAGAAGCGTGGTGTTAGCACACGGGTTTCAGTGTTGACTCAAAGGAAGACTACCACCTACTCAAGCAGAGCAGCGTTTCCTGGGCTCCTGGCCCACCGCTGGCCACACTTGCCCTGGCTGGTGCACCAACGCACAGCTTGCGAACAGAATGCTGCAGCACATGCACCAGTCTCAAATGTTTTCTTATTTGACGCTGACATTTTACCTCCTGGAAAAGTGCCGTGGAGGTTATTGCCTCAGTATGGTTTAGCGAGACCTCATGTGTGAGACTGTCTATAAATGTCCAGGGTGAATAGTGTTCAGGCACTTACAAGCTTAGCCTGTCACAACCCGTTGTGATTTATTACAATTTAATATAATTCCTAGAAATGATTCTCAATACACGTGTTATATAATTGTTTCACAGAAGGGCTGTTTTGATTCACCTGGCAGAAGCAAGGTTCAGGCTAAAGTCAGGGAGTTTTGACTAAACAGGACAATCAAAATACTCTGAAGCAATTTTCCATTACATTCTGTAGCTCTTCATGGAAATTTTCCTATTAATCCTTTCTGGACTGTAAAACAGATTGAAGATGTATTTTATACATGGGGCCGGATTGGTGGTAAGACTTTTGTTGCTTGGCTGGTTTACAGCAGCCTGGGTCTGCTGCAGAGAGTGTCAAGAATGATGCTGGGCCACGTGCAAAGCTTCATTGGGAAATGCCTTGCTTTGACAGCCTGAAGGCTTGCGTCTTCAGAGCCGTTCACTTCACACAGGGAAGTGAGAAGCCTTGATGCTTTGGAGGGTCTAGGCTGCTGTCCTTGCTGAGGGGGTCTAAGTCGGAGGAAGAGCAGATATCCAAAACAACTCTGACTCTCAGAGTTCAGCTTCTTGTGTTCTTCCACTGTACCAAAAACGCTTATAACATTGTCAAAGACTTTCAGAGGATGTTACTCACAAATTTCAGTTTCAGATGTGAACTGCTATCATGAGTGCTTATTTCATTTGCCTTTTTCACTCCGCTTCTCCCTTCCTGTGAGCCCTGGATCAGTACAGTTTTGGAGAAAAAAAAATACAAAGCTGCTACAGTTATGAGAATTACTGCATGTGGCACCATGTCCATCAGTTTGATGTTTCACCATGGCATCACTCGAGATCTGTTTGTGCTATACATGCATATCATAGAATAACTCCTGTAAGCAAAGCAACAGTCCTCCCCCTGCTGCAGATGTGACAAAAGCTCTTCCAAATCCCATGTTCCCCCTTATTTGTATGGCCCCGAAGGCTAAGATACTCTTGTAAAAGAATTTTTTCTCCAAAGGTACCCCCTGCCCCCAAATAAAATAACTCTGAGCAAGGTTGCCATAATATTGATGCTTCTGTAGTTTTACCCATAACCTGTTTCAACTGTAGATTTGCTTTTCAGTGAACAGAGCACTGGTTTCCTACCATATATGAAGACGATAACAGAGGGTTACCCAAGACTTTGGGAAAGGCTCAAGGCTGCCCTGCAGCCGGGGTTTGTCGTGAAGGCTGAGTGCGCATGAGCTGATGCCAGTCCCGTTCTCTGCCCGTCTGGCAGGGCAGGTGAGATGGCTTTTCCTGCCCAGAGAAGCTCCATCTGGGGACTCAAGCCAACAAGACTGCTACAGGAGACTGAGTAAGTGTAGGTCTCTAGGGCTTGAGTGGAGATACTTTCATTCCTTCTTAATTGGTTGTAATTAGATATGGACCGGGTTGGAAATTCCCAGCATCCACTTTGAACCTTGCACCACTAGAAAAGAAACCTTGCTCTGAGGTGCCTCTTGTCGCTAATTGCCGATGAATTTTCACCTTGAAAGCCTTTATCTTCAATCCTGTTGCAAAGTCTTCCTCTGCTCTTATTTAGCTGTGGTGCCTTCAGCTCAGTGTGAGCGGTGTTCAAACGAAACTGGAAGCCCTGGCCGGTTTCCTGGCGGCTTTGTCGAGGTGCTGCTGTCACGCTGCCAGCTGCAATCGGTCCCCAGGGCTGCAACCTGCTGCCAGCGCCTCATGCTATGAAGCTGGGGTTAGAAATGCCAGTATGTATCTAAAAAAAATAAAAATTTGCCTCTTAAGTTAAAATTTTCCACATAGTTGATCTTTCAGCAAATAATGATCTGAAATGACATGCCCGCTCTCCAAATCTAATTGTTAATTGGTCAATCGACCTCTAGCTGACTGGCATATTGCTCTGATGATCTGAAAGCATTTTGGCACGATTTCCCCGGCTCAGGTTAGTTGCTTATACTTGTACAATCTGGTTGCGAAACGTCATCGCTCTGAATCATCGGGGCCAGCGCCAAGCCCTCCGGCGTCCGAGGGAGGGGCTCCCCGAAAGCTCCGGAGCCCCGGCTGCCTGACGCCGGGACGGCCAGGCTCTCTGCGCTGA
>NW_010527896.1:0-323 GCF_000687285.1 Phaethon lepturus
TCAACTGCTTGTCTTCCCTCGCTCGTCGCAACTTGTCAATCAAGAAGACAGACAGGATTCTGGCATACTCAATATTTTCCTTTCTTACTGAGGGATACTATTTTTCATGTGGATTTTTCTTTCAACTGTGTGCTGGTTTTGCTGGGTAGAGTTAATTTTCTTCATAGTAGTGAGTATAAGATTATGTTTTGGATTTATGCTGAAAACGACGTTGATAATACAGGGATGTTTTTATTATTGCTGAGCGCTGCTTACACAGCGTCAAGGCCTTTTATGCTTCTCATACCACACCACCAGTGAGCAGGCTAGGGGGGCACAATAAG
>NW_010527897.1:0-359 GCF_000687285.1 Phaethon lepturus
TGGGTCCCACCAGGCACGGGCACGCGCCCCAGTAACACAGTTTCCCAGCCAAGACCCGCCTGAGCTCACGGCTCTCTGGAACGCTCCTGCACCCCCAAATCAGGGTGTGGGGGCTGCGGGGTATCCAGGGCAGGGGTGCAGGAGCCCCCCCGATGCACCACCCGGGGCGGGGGCTCCGTGCTGCACCTCCCACCCTGCAGCCAACCTTCCACCCTGACGTTTATCAGCATTTCTGCGACATCTGTTGTTCGGTTCTCTAAGTACACAATAAAGCGCGCAAGACGAGGATGCGGCTCAGGGCCGCACTTCGAGTCGGCCCCGGGGCTTCGCTGTGTCCAGCCGAATTTAACGCGGCAGCT
>NW_010527897.1:381-1063 GCF_000687285.1 Phaethon lepturus
CACACGCACAGCCTTGACCGATGCATCCAGCCCTGCAAAGAAACGGGGCAAGCGGGGCCGAGCTCTCCGTGGGCATCAGCCGGTGCTTCTGGGCTGGGAAAGGGCGTATTTTGCTCAAACTGAGGCTGCTTTTTAGCAGCTCATTCATCAGAGCGAGCTTGGACGCAGCCAGCCCGATGACCTGGCCCGCTGTGGGCCTCGTGAACTCTGAAGCATACCGATGCATCCAGCCCTGCAAAGAAACGGGGCAAGCGGGGCCGAGCTCTCCGTGGGCATCAGCCGGTGCTTCTGGGCTGGGAAAGGGCGTATTTTGCTCAAACTGAGGCTGCTTTTTAGCAGCTCATTCATCAGAGCGAGCTTGGACGCAGCCAGCCCGATGACCTGGCCCGCTGTGGGCCTCGTGAACTCTGAAGCATGCATATCCCGCTGGAGCGGCCGTGCCCGCTTGTTGCCATCCCTCTGCTGCGTGTGGGTCGGACAGGAGACGCAGACAACCTCCAGCGTTGCGTCTTAGGAGCCATCAGTTAAATGAGCTATTTTAATTAAGTGCAATCTAAGTTATGCAGTAACGTCAGGAGAGATGATAGAAAACACTCCACTTGGGCTAGCCAGCAGCAAAGGATGTATTTCATGAGCTTCATTAGCGCGTGACCCATCGCCGACCTCACCCCACGCGCGCTCG
>NW_010527898.1:0-4495 GCF_000687285.1 Phaethon lepturus
ATTCACCACAACTCTCTGGGCTCAGCCATCCTTTACCCCTTCCTCCTCTGGTTGCCCTGGCACGGTATGTCCTGGCCCATGAATATGCTCTGAGGAGAAACAATCTTCAAAGCAAGTATCAGAGCAAGTTTCCTTTGAGAGGAACTGTAGATTGTTAATGTACTGAAATTAAGTTAAATACCCCTGGATGTGGAAGAGTCATTTTACTTTTTTAAAAATTAGAAAAATTACTATTAAAAAAATTATGGATCCATGGAGGAAAAGAGATGGATTACAAGGAGTAGGAGGGGAGTAGACCCCTTCTTAACTTCCTAATAACTTGTGTTGGGATCACTCTGCACGGCTTGACCTTAAGGAGAAGGAGCTGTGGCATTGGGAAGCTGGTAAACAGCTGGACATCTGCAGGGCTCGGCCTTGAGGAGAAGGAGCTGTGGTAAACAGTTAAGAAGAAGCGAGGGAAACAGGAACACCTGCAAGCAGCAATCCTGACTGTGTGAGGGGCGCGTGGACAGCGCGTGATATCTTGTATATAGCCAATTGCAATAGTGTGTGTAACAAGCTGTAATAAATCATGAGTGTGTGCGCAGTGACTAAGTGAAAATTATGATATATATTGGAGTCAGACAAGACAATAAACGGCATTGACCTGATCATATCGGTCGTATGCGTTGTGTCCAAGACTTCCGCGTCAAACTTGCATACTCATTTCTACTGTGGACCCGTACTGAATTTGTAATCTGTGTTAAAAGAGAAGACATGGCTTCACCAGTTTCTGGATCTTTTGTCATGATTTCAGAGGAAGGAAGACTAGGTCTATTTGAAGAGAGAGTGATCTTCAAAGAGAAACAGCTTACAGACATGAGTCACAATGTGCACATCTTTTAATTTCTCAGAAGAATGCTTCAATTGGCGGTATTAAGGGATGGTGACGTGCTTGGCTGTTAACCAGGATATTATTTTACTGAGATTTAGTGTTGCTGCCATTGTCTTGTTGTGGAAGACAGCCCCTTACACCCATCAGGAGGGCACAAGGGAAGTGCTCAACCAGAATTAGGCCATGAGCCACATCTCAAAAACAGTTTCACACCAGTGTATCATCTCCACCACCACCATTCCAAACAGATTTAAACCTAAGTCAAAGTGAGCATTGGGCCTGTGTGACAACACGTAGAAAGAAGCTCCCAGACTGGTAAATAGGAAGCACATTGAAGCAAGCTTCCCGGGTCTACTACTGGATGGTACTGGACACCAGTCCCAGTGAGCAGGGTACATGTTTAGGGTACCCTGGACAAGCTGGGTCCCTGCTACATTATCCGATGTGCTGTGATGACTTTGATAGGAGAGATCAATATGGGAAAAGTAAATCTGAAATAAGTAAGGATGTTAAAACTTGGGAAGGGAGAGGGACTGGGATATGTGACAGATGCTTAATGTTTCCTTGACAGATGCATGGGCTATGTTTGAGTGCCCTGACAGCAGCGAGCACCTTCCTTGGTGAATTCAGCTAGCGAAGTATGATTTAAGCCTCATCAAGCAACTGCACGATGTTTGAATGAATAGAGAAGCTCATAAAAAAATCTGTTTCAAGCAGCAATCTTCACTGTCTTCTGGGCATGTTTGAGATGCAGCACTATCTGAGTTTCAAAAGAAAAAGTCAGCCAAGTGCTGTGACAGCTTGACACAGCCCCTCGCTGTTTTGCCATTAATTCCATCTTACCCAGTGCTCTGGATTCAGTGCATGCTACAAGGAGAAAGAGCCGAGTTTCTCCTCTGGCCTACATGAAGGAGAGTTTTTTTCAGATTACTAACTTGAACTTCTCGTGCATTCTGCATTACGCAGGGTAGGCCTGTTGACTGCCTTCTATTGCTACGTGGCATGATACCTAGAAGTGTACTCATGGGCTGAGATCACATCTGGATTAGACATCGGAAAAAAAAAAGAAAAAAGAAATGTCAGTATCCCTGCTGATTTACCTAACCACGGAACAACAGCCAGGCTGCCTCTTTCTGCTGCCGTGCCGGCTCTGTGTGGTGCCTTCGCTTACCTTGAGTCCTCGGGGGCAGTTCAGAGCCCCAGACTCAACGTGCGGTGCAAAGCTGGGATACCGCAGCTCCAGGGCCAGCTGTTAGCAACAGAGCTTGCTAATGCCTTGGCCTGACTGCAGCAAGTCCGAAAGAAAGGAGAGCAGCCAAATCGAGTTTCTGGCAGCTTCATTAAAACCTGCTGGACCAGGGGTATGTGTAGAAAGATACCTAAATTCTGGTGCTTAGGAAGAAGAGAGGTACACTGAGAACACGTGTGCACCTTCCTTGGCTCGGCAAGCAGAGAGCTTGCACTCTGCCAAAGGATGCAGCTAGCGAGTTGATGGAGTGAATGCTTTTTCTGGGTCTGACACTTTCACAAATGCATTTAAAATCTAACTCAACCTAGTGACCACGTCCCCCATTCCCTGCTTTCAAGGGAGGTCAGAGCACAGAGATAAAGCAGGGTCAGCCTGCCCATTTTGTTGGTTCATTGGTTACACATTTCTAAGAGTATGACTGACTCCTCTCCTCAGCTGCCAAGTTGTTGCAGGCATAATAAATGTTAAAATGGCTACTAGCTGAGTTTAAGTGAACTTGTCTTTTTTTGGGGTAGAATGATTAAGAAACCCCACCATGACCCTTCTGGCAAAAATAATCTCACAGATGCTACGCACAGCACCGCAAAGAAAGCCACACAGATAGAAGGAGCAAGCTGGAAAGAACACACTTTTCATCGCAATGCTGGAAATGGTTGTGCTGTTCTCTCCCACGCACCCTCTTCATATAACCACTTGTCTGGGAGTTTAATGAGCTGCTTGTATAAACAAAACAATAATTTCCAGTAGTTCTAACACACAACAGTCTTAAAACAGTCAATGAACATTAGCTAGTTAATAAGCAATTTGCCCATTGAAGTCAAGGAATTATGTAAGTTGTGACACAAAGGAGAGCTGAGGAAGAGAGACCGAGAAAGAAGTGAGGCTGGCAACAGCGGTGGAAACAGGAGCAGAGTCTGACCCAGCTGCTAGGACAGCCTTCAGAAACCATATGCTTCACATATTATCAAGGTATTTATGTGGGGTAGTAGAGTAGTGCACAACCTGGTAACGAACAGGGCTGAGGATACGCTAGAAGACTGAATGTATGTTTTATTGTGTATTTAAACTGAGACTGGATTTTTCAAATCGAAGATTAGAAGTACCCCACTGAAGCATGAATAACGTGTCTTCAAAAAGAAAGACAAAATGGGCTTCACAGCTGCAGGAGAGAAACAGAATTGGCGGAATTAATGAGTTCCCCAAAATGAATATCTTAACATTGGGCATTATCTTCTCAATTGTTTTGGGACTTCACAAAAAAGCAGGAATGAATGCACTGGCTATTCTACGTTTAGAAGTGCAACAGAAAAGCTGTAGTCGTGAGCACAGAGAACAGGAGAGCCACAGCAAGGTATATTTCAGGAACCAGTACGCTTATAGATCAGCTCTAATTACTGAAGACAGAGCAGAGCTGTATGATAGCTGCTGGGACTCCTGCAGCCTCCAGGGATGCTCTTTCCTTGCGGCTCTCCCTGGACCTGTCAGCGCCTTCTCCTTGTTCCAGTATTCCTCCAGTTTGTTCTCATCTGTTGAGTTTTGCCAAGAAAGTGCGATGCCTCTCCTCACCTTGCGGCGTAGCAGACACATGCTGCAGACCCCGGAGCACCTCTTGGGCACCCAGCTGCGGCAGATCACACCTTCCCAAGCTTGCTGCTTCTGGAGCAATGGGGTGCCCTGAGCTTGCCAGCCATCCTGCAGCCACACTTAAGCCTACGTAAACTATATGAGTTTAATAAAAGATGTACTGAATTGGTTGTTTGGCAACAGAGAGGCTAGCCAGTGCCAACCTGATGGCTGCTTTCCCTCTGACCAGGCCCGAGGCGGAGCCCTGTACCCTGGGCAGCAGCAGCATCTCTTGGCTAGCTTGTCCCGGCACAGGCCATACAGCTCCTCAAAATGGGGGCATTCCCTTACACGAACCAGGGTCACACTCTTCTTCTTCTGCAGAAGAGCTGAGGCTTGGAGAAAAGTCTCCATTAATATTCTTTTTTTTTTCTTTTGTGTGTGTGTGTAGAATTTCTGTAGGCCCAGGGGTTTGCTGAAACCTCCTGTTCCATGGGTCACGTCTCAACCCATGTAGCTGGTATGATACAGCTTCACTCCAGATAGAGACCTCTGAAATTCCCACAGGGCTTCACAGTTGCAGCCCCCATCATGGAGGCATCAAAAGCAGTCTTTGCTCTGGCAGCTCCAGCCATCATCCCCCCCCTCAGTCTCTTCTTCCTGCCCCCATGGAAACTTTCAAGTTGTGCCAACACCACTTCGAAGGGGTGGGGTTTTGCTTTAAGAAGCAAACGAAAAGAAGAAAAAGAGTAAGTTTAACATGAGCCCAGCAGCAGCCAGTTCAGCAGCCATGTTGGCATAGCGGAGGG
>NW_010527898.1:4582-5201 GCF_000687285.1 Phaethon lepturus
TGGCTCGGACAGGCTGGGAGCCAGCCCCTGAGCCAACACAGCATGAAACATCCATCAGCCTGACGGGGGGACAGGGACTGTTCTTCTTCAAGCGCAGCTCATACGGTCAGTGTTGATCGAAACTGCTGTAGAAGAACATCCAGCAGCCCCCTGAGGAGCTGCCGTTGCTTTCCAGGACAGAGGGTTTGGTTTATGGTACAGGTCAGCAGCATTTCACCCTCTGGCTCTCTAGCCACGGGTTGCCACATTTACACAGATAGCAATGGCTGATCTAATGGCTGCCCTCAAAACCAACACTTGCCTACTATCCACACTACCAACCACTTATCTCCAGTGCTCATAGCAGCCAGTTATACTGGGACTGGCCTGATACTAACAGGCTTTCTTCCCTTTGTCTCACAGCCTGGCCTCCAGCAGGTGATTGCAGCTTACACACCTGCTCGAGGTTTCAGACACAGCAGAGTCTGCTGGCTGCATTCCCGCAATTCCTCTTTCCTGGCTGCTTGCCCTTCTTTTACATTCTCTAGCCTGCCTATACAAAGAGGCGAGCTGTCTGCAGCCAGCTCTTCAAAAGGTCCCAAGTCTCACAAGGGCAGAAAACCAGGGAGGTACTTGAGCT
>NW_010527898.1:5219-5569 GCF_000687285.1 Phaethon lepturus
TATGGATTAATATGGGGCAGATGTGGGAAACAAAGGCTCCCGAGCCTTGGGCTGGTAGGGTCAATCTTGAGGTGGTTCTCTAAACAACCCTTTTACCTGGCTGGATTAACATATCTGAACCTGGTAGACACTAGGGCCTTCAAGTTCAGTGCTAGGAATAGAATAATTCAAACACCTACTAATGCAGTTATAAGGCTCTTAAATTTGAGTGGCATCCTGCTGGTGAAGCTATTAAAAATCTTCTGCAGCACAGCAGAGAGATTAATACTAGTGTGTGTCCACCATAACATTGCAATCCAGAGTGCAGGTCTAACAGTAATTACATAGCCTTTCAAGCTGCATAGGTGGAA
>NW_010527899.1:0-5709 GCF_000687285.1 Phaethon lepturus
GGCTGCGTGGGTCTCCTGTTTGCTTGGTTACCTTCCTTGCCTTCTCCTGCCGTTGCATGGATGTGCCTAGCCCAAGTGCAGGTGAGCTGTCTGGCTGAAAGCCAGAGAAAGAATTTGGCATCCAGCTCTCTTACACTAAAAACACTGAAAATGTGTGTCGATCGTTGGAGATACCCTCTGCTCGTTTGGTGGTTAGGGCCTGCGGGGACATCCTTGGAGAGGTCAGGCGGGGAACAGCCCCATGCTGCTGGGGCTTGGCTAGGAGGAAAGTTATCCTTTTTCTGTCTCTCTTGTGGGAAATTTATCTTTGTCATCTTTGTTTTCCATCCTGCAGTTTATTTACGGCATTCCCTTTATCTCTGCAGGCCTGGCGTGATCACCATGCAGGCGCTTTCAGAAGAGGACCGAAGGCTGTGGATGGAGGCAATGGATGGCCGGGAACCGGTGAGCACAAATACTAGCGAAAAAGCATTGGAGAAAATTGTGGAGAGCTTTTCGTAGCCTGGGGCAGATTGTTTGCTGCGAAGCAGGCTGTCACGAAGCGCCTGCCAGCCGGTGCGAGAGCTGTATCCGTGGGGCAGCTCGCGCCTCCTGCCAAGAGAATAGTTTAATCCCTTGGTTAAATATTTGAGGTAATACTGTATCTCCTGTGCTTGGATTGCTTGAAGGTGCGGTGGAGAGGAGGAGGGTAGGCTTGGCCAGCACAAACATGCTGCTGTGCTGTGCTGAAAGGAAAACATGGCAAAAAGAGCAGTTGAAGAAAATACGCTGTAGATTTTCAGGGCTTTTCGAGTCCTGCAACTCACCTGGCAGCTGTTTCTGGGTCTTGTAGAGAACTGCAGATTTCGTGTGAGGGGAGGAATGTAGCCCCTGGTCCCCGTACTCAGCGACAACCTCCTTGCTGCTGTGTTTGCTCCTGCCATGCCAAAGCTGCACAGGCTTCCTCACCTCTGGAAGGGTTTATGGCGGTTTTCAGGAAACACACAGTTGTTGTTTTTTCATTTTTTAATGCGTACGCAAACTTTACTGCCAAGCTGGAAGAACTTTGGCTGGTTCTGCACTGGGTTCCCTCAGAGGAGTCATGGTGCAGGCGCTGTGCGTCGGCAGCGCTGTCCTGCCCGGTCTCAGTGTGGCGGCCGTCCAGCGATGAACGGCAAACACGCACCGCTGAGCAGCCTTCGTACGCAGAGGGAGACTAGGCTGTGGGCCTCTGTGCCTCAGCGTGGCCAAAAGCGTAGCAGGATACGAAAAGAAACTTTGCGGATAGCCAGAGCAGCCAGGGCTGTTACGGGACAGCCTGTACATTTTTGGAGTAGATGTCTGTGCTGCTGGGCTTGAGTCAGGCTCTGGCAGTCGGAGGAGAGTCCATGCGGGGAGCAGGGTATCCCATCCCAGCACAGCCCCACTGCCACAGGCTGGTACTGATTTGAGCAGACCCCCCCCGCCAAATCCCCAAAAAACAGCCCCCCCCCGCCAAATCCACAAAAAGGTCCTTGTTTGTCAGAAAAAAAAAGTTCGTTAAAGCCAGGTGAGATGCGGATACACACGGGCTGTTCAGTGAATGCTGGAAAGCGCACGCTGGGCTTGAGCAACTTGCTTTTCAAATGTGCAGCAGTTTGGAGGCCAGGAAGGCTGTGTGTGTGAGAGTGCTGCCGTGTATTTCAGGTAAAGCATTTCGTTGTGGATTATGGCCAGGTCTCAGCCTGGAATCATTGAACCATTGGGTAATTCAGGCGGGACAGGACCTCAGGAGGTTTCTAGTCCAACCTCCTGCTCACAACAGATTACTTGGGGTCTTACCGGGTTGAGGGCTGAAAGCATCTGAGGAAGGAGACTGCTCAGCTTCCCTGAGCTCAAGGTCTGCTGCTTGACTCTTCTCCTGGAGGAGAGCTTCTCCCGAGACCCGGTCTGAACCTCTCCTATTTCAATGTACGCCTATTGTCTCTTGTCCCCCCGCCATGCACTGCTGTGAGGAGCCCGGCTCTGTTTTTCTGATACCTTCCTCATAGGAAGGGTGCTCTCAGGTCCCCACAAAGCTTCTCCTTCTCCAAGCTGAATAAACTCTGCTCCCTAACAGAGCGTGTGCTGTGTAGCTTGAACCTGCCTGTGGTGGTGATCACAGCGCTCTGCCATGTTGCTTTCCTCCCTGCAGCAAAATTGTGCTTCTGGGACAAGAATGCTCCGTTGCACCTGCAGACGTGCCATTTCCAAGAACAGGTGTTGTGGGAGGTGCAGGCACAGAGGCAAAAAGGGACTGAATGTGTGTTGTGTGCACAGGACAGCCTCTGCTCCCTTTTTCTATCATGAGTTGAAAAGGGACCCTTGCTTGGGAGAGCCAGCCTGCTCCTCCCTCTTGGCTTTTGATGTGGGTGGCCCTGCCCTGGGGCAGCTTTAGTAGGAAGACACGCCAGGTGTAAGACATACCAACCTCTCCAGCTCCAGTGTGCAAGCTGTCTTGTCCTCTCCTAAATTAACCCCTACCTTGGCTCTGTGGTGGCACCTGGAGACAGGGTAATATTTTCAATTTCTTCAGAAACAAAATGTGCATTCTTGCCTCTAGTCCGAATCAAGCCTTGTCTTCTTTCAACCTGCTCACCCCCTTCCCACTGCTTGACTTCCACTGAGAACTGTTGCCGCAAGGATGTGAATCCCAGTCACCTGCACCGGGAGCCGCATGAATACGGTCGTCCAGTTGGGTTTTGATCTGCCGATGCTGCCAGGATTTAGCACAGCAGCAGAGCCAGTCTGTTAGGATCAGGTTGCAGAAGTGCACCCAGGGATTTTGCATGTTTGTGAAGTTCTGTACATGTGGAAGCTGCTATGAAGTAACAAATGCAGGACTGCCTGGATTATCCTGTTTCAGAATCTGGTTATGTGAACTCCTTCAAAAACACACAGGTCTTCGTGCTGCTGCCTGTGTTCTGTTCTTCCCTATCATGTCCATCAGCTTAGGGTAGCCTGCTCATCCAGCACGTCAAGGATTGTTGCTGCGCATTAATGCAATACCTCATGGCACTTAAATGCTAATAGTGTTTAAACCTGGCCTTCCAAGGCGTGGTGCGGGAGCCATGGGAATGAAGCCTATATGGAAAGGGATCCAAGAGGCATCTTACTGACGAAGATGGTGTGTGTTGACAGACAAGGTAGCTCCTTGTCCTCAGTGATCCTCCTCGATCCATCAAAAGTGGAGTTGTTGGTCTGTTCTGTTTGGGTTCTTATCTTGCAACACCAGGGTGTGGGATGTTACCTACTCCGCAGAGATTTCCTTGAGCAAGAGAAAAGGATTTAACCTTTGGACTCCTAGAATTATCCATTCTATGCTTTGACTATATTTCTGTAACAAAAAAAAAACACCCTGCTGGAAAAATTGTCTGGTTTTCCTTTGATTTGAATATTGAGTGTGGGAAAGATTGGCACGGTGGGGACAGTAATTCCATGTGCAAATTCAGGCTGTGGAGAGATTAAAGTGGACTGGAGTTTGTTTCTTAATTATAATTAAAAAACTAAAACCAAATGTTGTATTACATTTTAGTAAGATCTAAACATAGAGTGTGGGCTGCATTAGCCAAGACATTTGTCACAACTTGAAAAGATTTATTATATATCTTACAGTCAAAGCAGTCTCCAGATAGCTATCATCAGTCTGTTAACTCTTACCACTTGTTATTAATTTGGCTAAAAACCCTGTGTTGACTTTGGGTTTTCTTTCATGTTACAGAGGTTGGAAATAGGAGAAAATGCTAACTGTAACAGAGCAGTTGCATTCGTTTTTGTTAGGATATTCAGGATAAGTTTCCTATGGTTTTTCTCTTCTGGTGATGTAGTTTGCAAATGTATATGGTGGAGGCCAGAGTGGTTCTGAAACTTTGCTGGAGCCTGAGTCAAGAATAAAAGCTGTGTTGGCTCATAGCGGTGGCTGTGGTAGGCTGCAGTATTGAGAGAGGCGCAAATTAGTCTGTTTGCTTTGTGGCAAAGAACTGAACAAGATAAGCATTTTAGTAAGGTTGTGGCTTCGCTTGCCAAGTCTGCAGCAGCATGCCAGCCAAAAGAGAGATGTCGGTGTCAGCGATTCCTGCTATTACCTTCCGAGCAGGTCGGTGATCTTAGAAATCATTCTCACATCAGTATGGGCAGAAGTGGGGTACTGGGACATGGAAACGTTTCTCCAGGAAAGGGAGCCTTGCAGTGTATGGGTACATAGAGGGTTAAGGATGTGAAACATGCTAGAACATATCCCTCTTGAGCTGTGTTAATCCATTGTACATAAGCTTGAGTGGTGATGGAGAAGTTAGTGTTAAATGGCAAGTGCAACAGGCTGTGATCCTCTCAGAGGAAGTAAGACATGGATGGGATCTGAGCAGTGCTGTTCTGGCATGTGCATCATGCTGCCCTTTGCTCGATTTGTTTTGTTTTTCTTTTTTGTTCTTTAAAACTATACAAGTCTATAAAAATACAGCCAGCATTTCATATCAGAGTTGATTTTGTTAGTGCTGTACAGCCGAGGGCACCACAGGCTGGGGACAAGCAGTTGGTCTCACGCCCTTGCAGGGCAGGGAGGAAGGACTCTGAAATGGAGACACATCAGCAGTGCTTTCTCCTTTCCTTCTGCTCCCCTTGCCCTCTCTTCAGCTCTTTAATATAATCTGCAGGTTCGCAAAGGCAAGAACAAATTACAAAGTCCCTTGCATGCTTCGGGGGTCTCGAGGCCGGTTGCTGAACAGAAAGGCAGCACTGCAGGGGCTGGTGGGTTTTGTCCCGGGACCTCCCAGCGGTCGGACCTGTTGTACTGGAAGGGCCCTGCTCCTCGTGGTCCTCACGTGCCTTAGTGCTCGTGTGATGAAGCTCTGTCCTCTAGAAAGCAAATAAGGTTTCTGCTTCCATTCTGGAAGGCTATTGCAGGACCTCAGTGCACTGGTGTCCCACCCACCCAGGTTTAGTCCTGCCTGCTCTTCTGTGAGGCCACTGTGCTGCACGGCCATGGAGCCACGTGAAGCCGAGGGCCGTAGGGGACAGTTGAGTGGCAGCTGTGGTGTCTGGGCTTTGTGCTGGGTGCTGAGACGCCATATTCACGTTCCCAGCCAGGGGCTGGGCCTGGCTGGAAATGCGATGCCGTTTGTCAGTGCTGGGAACTCGCAAAGTTCAGGAGTTGTTACAGCTGAATTAATGGAGGCCCACAGGGCAAGATCCACAAAGTCTCTTAAATGATTTTTGAGATACTATGGAGGCACTTAAACTCTGTTAGGCCTTCCCTGGGTGCCGAAGGTCTGCAGGCACCGGCAGCCCTTTGCTGAAAGCATTCTTCTGCCTAGACATGCCACTCCTTTGCTTGGGCAGGGAGCGCCCTGCACCCACCCCAGGCCACCACTTCAGCAGCAGGCTTCATCCCAAAATCTTCCTTAGTTCTGGACCTGGCTCCCACCTGGAGCTATGGCCTGGTTTTTACGCTGGGTCTGTTGTTCATTAGCCTGATGACATTAGGCTGACATTGGCAGCATGTCTGAGCGCCTGTGAACCCGCACAAGCGCCCGGAGCCTTTCCTCCGCGGCAGGGGGTCTGATACTGCCCCACTTTGCAGGGTGCTGAGGGCTGCTGGCGGCAGGCAGGAGGTCGGGGTGATCAGACGTGTCATGGTGGGCGTGAAGGACTCTGTTCCCTTCCTGCAGCTGCCTTGGGGCTCCTGGCCACGGCCCGGCTCAGCTCCTCGGCCTC
>NW_010527900.1:0-331 GCF_000687285.1 Phaethon lepturus
AGAAACGATGACAGAGGAATAAACAGTATTTTTGTTTACAAGTCTGTAGTGCACTGAGGAGGGACGCAGGAACCTCTCAGCCTCTCTTAGCCAAAAGTTCAAAGGGATTTGAAAGTGTTCGTTGCCTGTGGGACTGGGCACCCCGACTGAAGTCTCCATTAATTAAATGCACTCACAGGATACAGAGCTGGTGAGTAATGTCCTGTTTATAGCAGAACTGCGAGCGGTTCTGGAACGAAAGAAACTCCGTGGGAGGGAAGATGACAGGGAAATAGAGTTACTCACAAAGGCCGTAGCTCCTGGCGTCGCTTCCAGCAGCAATCATTTAAGG
>NW_010527900.1:418-860 GCF_000687285.1 Phaethon lepturus
ACGCGCTCGTGCCGTGGGAGAGCGGGAAGGCGGCACGAGAGCACGTGTTCAGAAGTCGGACACGGGGCAGGTCGGGGCGACGCCGCTTCCTCCACGCTTAAATCGGGCGTTTGCGCAGGTCCCCGTCCAAGTGCCGAGAGCCTTGCGGCGTTCCCCCCGGAGCGGCGCGGTTGCGGCGTGGAAGTGAACTGGCAAACCCTGTAGGAAAGTTCGGCCGCGAATGTGTAAGCCGGGTATGATACGATTTGACTCGCTACTTCGGGCGAGGAATTTCCAGGCGCTGGTTCCTCACACGCCCATGGGGTTCTCGCCGCCGGCCGAGGCTTTTCTGGGCAGCTCTGCCGTGCTCGCGCTGCGGTCACCGGCGCGGCCGGGGCCGGGCGGGTCAGGACGCCCTTCCAAGGCCACTCAGGCTTCTGAAGGGGCCAGAAGAGGCAGGGGC
>NW_010527900.1:904-11802 GCF_000687285.1 Phaethon lepturus
GGGGTCAAACCCCCATCTCTTTCACGAGGAGGATGCATCTTTTATCGGTTAAAATTGGCAGGTCATTTCCTCTCCTATTTACTCTGTTATTTTTGCTCACACGTATGTTGCAATATGCAAGGTGAGGCTCAAAACTGTCAAGATCTTTAATAGAACCATTACTGTATTTTTGGAGAACGTACTCTTTTTGATTTACTGTTCCTTAGAAGACAGGAAATGGAGCTACTTGATTTCATATTTTAAACAAAGCCGTCCAGAGGTTTAATGAAAAAAATTTCCCCTGGCTTTCGAATTAAAGGGCTATGGTGAAAGATTTAGCTTAGCTATTTTGACTTAGAAAAATAACACACTAGAAGCATTAAAATATTTTGTAAAAATACTTTTTACTACTAGATTTTTTCAGAGAAGAAAATAAGCTCCTCTGTTTTTCTCGGTCGGTTGGTAAGGCTAACTGTGAAATGAAAGGACGCTTCCAAGTTTTGGGGCTTCTTTTTTTTTTTTCTTTCTGTAAAATTTATTTTCCTTTTATATTAAAAGCCTTGAAACGATTGCAATGCGGAAGACAAATCCTCTGCTTCTAAGCAAGGCGATTTGGTACGAGCAATAACAGAAGCCTTTGCCATTAATAAGACGCGAGAAGCGTTCAGCAGAAAGATGGGGGACCTGGTTCCGCGCTGCCTGGCAGCGGTGTGAGTAAAGGGCAGTGCTCGTTGGGAGGCAAATGTCAGTGGAAGGACAGGAGGGAGAGATCCGTATCAGGAGAAAATTAACGTTTTAATAGGAAAATGCTGCGTGTGGAGCAGAATTAGCTTGGCGTGTTTGGGGCAGCATAAAGCTAAACACGCTGGAATTGCAAAACAAAGCACTTTCGACCTAGATGTTCAAGCCAAGATTTCTGCTTGTTCCATTTGGTTTGCTTTGGGGTTGTTTTTTTATTTGTAGTGCCGTGGGTGTGGGATGGTGCTTGGGCATCCCACAAAGGAGGCTGATGGCCTTAATTTCCACCCGGTTTCATCTTCAGTAAATAAGGGGAGAAGCAAATGTTCTGCTAGCTTGAAAGCACCACGCGATGGGATGAAATATTGACACAACTTTAAATCAATGGGATTTTTCTTAGTGATTTAATGAGGTTTCACCAGGATTTCACTAGTAATTGCTTGACTAAAATAATACTTAATTTGCTTCTTTCTTAAGTTTCTAAATTAATTGCTCCTTTTAGGTGGAACCTGCTCCGCCATCAAAGCTGTATCGGGTCTGGGGGACAGAAGAAAGGCTAAGCTTCACACGTCAGGGTCTGATATTGGTGGCTGTCAGTAGGATTTCAGCAGTTTGTCAGTAAAGGCACGGGGCGAAGTCTGCCTTCTCTCAAGCCTTCCGTAATCCCTTGAATCAGCAGGAGCTTTCTCAGCCGCGTTGGTTCTGCAGTCGCGTCCTGGCTGCGGGTGTTGGGGATTTTGAGAGCAGGACGCTCCACTGAGGTTTATTGGTAAACTCCTCTCTGGCCAGCGATGGAGAATTTGATACGTTATCAACGGAGATGGTAGGGCTGAAAAGGGGAGAGCAAGGCAGATGGAAAAAGAGCTTACAATTTAACAAACAGCAAAGATACGGTTAGCTGCTATCGGTGTAAGTTTAATGCCATTAGTTCATGTGCCATTGGTAACGGTGTACGTAGGGCAAAGCACCCAGAGGCTCCTGGGGAGCAGCCAGCCCATCTACCATTTCATGCACTTCGCAGAAGAATTTTCCAGGGCATAAAAGTACCCAGGACTTAATTCTGCCTTGGAAAAAGTTACTTACTTCGATGCGTGTGCTGTCTGCTGATACAACGGCAAGAAGAACAGGCAGGTCCGTGACGATCGGTCGTGTTTTGCCTGAGGCGGTTTTGGTTCACATCGGAGAGGGAAGGGACAGAGCCAGGGCTTTACGGTCGGAAAGGAACTGCCTGCTCAAGGAAGGTCCCATTTTTGACCCCCACACCCTGAGCAACCTCGGCCGCACATCTGCGTCTTCAGCTTTACGTGGAACCCGTTTTAGCAATGCGTATATCGAAATAAGGAGGAATTTGTGGGCTCCGCTGCAACGCAGAGCAGATGCCGGTGCACGGGCCGGCGCGGTGATCGCCCGCGGAGCCGGAGAACGGCGCTCTGCCAAGCATCTCCCCGTACACACGTGCAGGCGTCTTGGCCGAGCTTCAAAAGCCGTTTGCCCTGTTATTCGTATGTCTGCTTATAGGAGCAGAAACGCTCCCGTTTCTCACTTTCGGAACAAGGGCAGACACTAGTAGAGAAGAGATTTCTCATCTCTGGCACAACCCTGCAAACCTGTGGGAGCTCGTCATCTCCCCGCGGCCACCCTGGGACGGTTTTGGGATGCGGGTGTAAAACCCCCCCGCCCCCCGAGAGCTCTCCCTGTACATGGGAGACAACTGGAATCGGGGGGGTCTCGGAGTATAAGCGGAGTGGGGGGTCCCAGGGTCGCATGAAACTGCAGAAGGATGACTTGAAAAAAGCAGCTTCAAAAAAAGACCGAGTTTTGCTTTTCCTCCTGCAGTTAGGAGAGCTGACAGTACGGAAATGTTGCAGAGACTCAAACATCATTGAAATTACTTTGCCTCCTTGCTGCATTTTCTCAAACAAGCTTCAAGAACCCTTGCTTTAAAACAAATCGGTAGACTGGAGTAACCTTATAAATCCAAAGACCCATTAAAAGTTGAAATATTTGGTCATTCCTCCTCTCGGTTTAAACTGGGATTCATCCAGAGTTCAAGTGCACGTATCACATAAGAGCCACGGTCCCATTTTGTAGAGGTCCATTTTAGTGTTGATGGTTTTCTAGTGCCAGGAATCTACTCCGCAGCCAGGCAAAGAGATAAATCAAAGTTGTGCGCGCCGATGAAATTCAGGAGCCAGAAGTCACCATTGCAGCCCATATAAATCCCTGAATGCCAGCCCTGGTGCTTTTGTCCCTGCCATTAGAGTTCAAAATTATCTGCCCCTCTTTGCTGATGTATGGATTAACCGGCTGCCCGAGTGTTTACTAACGGTTATCACCCGGTACTTTGGATGTTATCAGAGGAAGGGACGCCTGCCGCGGGGCTCGGTCTCTCACCCTTTCTATTACCACCTGTCAGTGGCAGGGAGTGTGCTGTGAAGCTGTACAGTCACAGACTACAAGTGTAGATAGTTTCTGACGGCTGATCAAAGGGGAGAACCAAAGGCCTGATAACAAGGACGTGTTTCATGTACTTTTAACTTTGAGAAACATTGGCATTTGCATTTTTTCCCCTCTGCAGGCTGGCAGAAACCAGGCGCAATAAATGCTGCGTATTCGGTTACCTAACAGTTGAGTAAATGGTATGTGCTTGAAGCAACAAAGCATAACTGTAATCTTGCTCCAAGTGGGAGTGATTTAAGTAAGCCTTCGCAGAAGACTTGCTGTATAATAAAGTAGAATAATTTTAATTTGTACTTTGAAGTGATCTTGAATTCAGAATCTAACCTTGCATTCGGCAGAACATCATACCCCGTTGTGAATGAGGTAATAACTGCAAGTCGAGGAATTATTTTCGGTATCTTTTGTAGGTACGTGCGCTCCGTCACAATAGCCAGCATCTTCAGTAAAGCGCTGATGATGAAAGAGTCTCTGTTAGCTCACGTTTGACCTAAAATTTCACAGGGCAGGAACAGAGAAAATCCACGGGTACCCCAGACTGAAAGAAGGGCTCGCTTTTTTTCCTGCAGTAGACATACTTCACACACAAGGTAGAAAGCAAGCTGCCCTTTCCTCATCAGTCTATCACTCTGTTGCACTTTTCTGCTCAAGAGCGAGAAAGGAATTTTAGCTAAAATTTGTCCCCATTAGCAAAGACAAAATTGACTGGACTGTTTCCATCATCTGAGAAGGGCAAGAAGCAGCCCAGTGAAAGACAAATCAACTTTAAAAACAATTTCTAGTCGTCTAACATGTACTTAATAACAGACATACAGTTTTTAACATTGCATTTCATTTACATCAGTGTTGTTACGATTTCCCTCTGGTGCGAGACCAGAACTGGGTCTGTATTTTTAATTTAGCCTTTTTGCTTACAGCTGCTTGGGCGAAGCTGTTCAGTACTCTGGGCTCTGCTTGCTCCTGCTGCACTATTAACACCAACATTTTAACTAACGTGCTAAAATTAGCTTTTCAGGAACTCCAAATGCCAGGACTTCTTTCTTTCCAGTGCAATGAATAATATGAATGGAAGTAGTTTGGTCCCAGGGTCTCCCAAACATCTCCCGTTTGTTTGTTGAAGGTGCCTTTGATCGGAGCGTGACCTTGCTGGAGGTGTGTGGGAGCTGGCCCGAGAACTTCGGTCTCCGTCACATGTCTTCCATGGAGCACACTGAGGAGGGCCTTCGGGAGCGGCTGGCCGATGCGATGTGCGAGTCTCCCAGCAGGGACATAGTGGGATCAGGAACAGGTACAAAGAAGAGGTGTGATCAGAGATCACGTACATCTCACCCAATGGTGATTTTTTTTAATTTTTTTTTTAAGTTTTGCTTTTCCTTTTCTCTGTACACTACCTCTCTGATTAATTAACTTTTACGGGAATCTCACTTAGTGCGACATAAGTCATTTATAAAAAGAAAATAGTGGTAGATCACATAAACATAGTCTGAGAAGCCTCAAGTAACTTGAAGAGAAATACTGGTGCTTGACGCTTCCTTACACGTCGCTGTGACAAGGGCTCTCCTCCCTCCCCTGCCAACGCGGGAGCGTCGGAGTCGCTGTGCGGAGCGCTGCCCTTACCCACCCTGCTCCAAACAATGTCATAATCACACACGTCCTCATTTTGTGAGCTCAACAGAGCCACTGCGAAGCGCTGGTTCTGTAATCCAAATTAATCCATCTTCATCAGTGTCCATTATATTGATAAATTATATCGTCTGTTTAAGTAAATGGAACGGCACGTCAGAGATTATGCTGCTCAGAAGGGGCCCAGTGGCAGGAGATGCTCAGAAACGCTAAAGCGCAGTTGTTGCGGTTTTATCGTCTCCATTAATTTTGACTCGCTTTGAATACGCCTCCTCCTACAAGGACCAGGCCCATCGTTGCCCCGTGCACCGCTTGCGTTGTGACCAGCAGCTGATGGAAACGGTGCCTTCTAACATCGGCTGCCCGCCCGCCAGGGAAGGAAACGGAGGACGAGCAGTAGCCGAAACGTAGGGCGTTGCCAGCCTGTGGGCATCACGGGAAGGCTGGGTAGAGCAGAAGCTGCCTCTTCCTCCCGCCGTTGCCCTGGCGTGTTGCCGAGGGCTTCGCGCGGCTCTGAGCTCCCCTGGTCTGCGCTGCTGCGGCCGGAGGAGGCTCGGGGGCTCTCCCTGAGCCCCGCTTTACCGGTGGGTCGCTACTGAGCAGGTAGCCCACCGCAGGCCACCACGCTGCTGCTACCTCCCGCCGTCTGCAGGAGGAGGCTGCAAAGAAGCAGAATTCAAGCCCTTGTGTGCAGGTACAAATAGCGATACCCAAGCTGCTGAGCGGTGCAGGAGCACCCTTCAGAGCCCAACTTGTCATCGTTCAAACTGTCTTCCCTCTGATCTCCCTTTGGAAAAAGATGGAGTCAAGGGATGGTTTATGATTTGGTATTAACAGAGTTGGTCGAACACTTAAGTGTGGGTCTCGGTCACAGATCTGGTGCAAATTCTCACCCGCTTGTTACCTTGGATGAGGCACTTAACGTGCCCATGACTCCAGTGCTCCGTCGCTGCAACGAGGATAGAAATGCCTCGCGTTGCTAGCCTGGAGTTTAACCAGCTCATGTCTGCAAAGGGCTGTGAAAATGGACAACGGCACATATTTCATCACTTACTGACCCATACGGTGATCAGAGTGAACTTTGGGACGGTATCCACTTCTGATAACCGGCCAGCTCCCCTCAGGCTGTGTACGTTAGGGGGAAGGTGAGGGGAATACCTTCCTCTGAAAACTGAAGCCATCTAGACGTGCCAGTTTAAGGTGACCGACTGCCCCAGAGACTTCCCTTGTACTTGTACTACTACAATACTTGTGTATTGTGAACCAAGAACGTGGTCAGAGACAGCGATCTATATTTTCCTTCCATTTTCACCAAACCCAGCTGATAGCAGTGAGTGCCAACCTCTTTGGCATAAGATTAGGCTCACGGTACTGCAGGTGTAAAGACAGAACAGAACTGTTTATAGAGATGCCATCGCTGAGCTAAAATTCATCCAAGGAGATTTCTCCCTGCTTTTACTCCAGACACATAAATCTTCATAATGAGTGTAAGATAGATGCCATCTCAGAGTAGCAAATGTAAGCAGCAATAGTGAGTAACGTGAGCATTGACCCGACTCACCCCATCCCACTACCCTCCTCTCGCTGTCATTACGCTCTGTGTTTTCCTGCCTGTCGTGGGATCCTCTCTATCACTAACATACTTTATTCTCAGGATTTGGGCATGTGATGACTCAGTGCAGCAGAGAAAACCTGGTGATAAGGCTGTGAACTCCCGTGCCCTTTCCACTTCCATCCCCTAACAGCTCTTGAGCTGTTCTTCGTACTAGATGGCCATAAAAAGTCTTCTCCTGCTCAGAGGGTACCTGGAAAACTGCACTTGCCGAGGGAGTCGACTAGCGCTCGCTGCAACATGCGCGGCTGCAGTCGCTCGCGGCTCAGGCTGCCGAGCGCGGTACAGCGCTAGCGTCTGTCTGCTGCTTAATAAATGGGGGAAGATAAGTTTGGAGGTACGTTACCCTTGCTTCAAAGAAGAGGTGTCTCTCTTGGCTCGTAACAAGTAGGGTGGTTTGCACTTCCCCCAAAACCACTTACATCTTAACAAACCCAGGCTGAACTGAATTATCTTTGAAAAACATTCCGTTTTCCTCCTTGGATTCTGCGCTGCCCACTCATCTCAATGAAATGATAGCAAAGAATTCAGCAGAGGAGGACACTGTAAATTTGCTTGTTGGTAGTTGATTTATATATTGGTACTGGTTCCAAAGACAGTGTTTATATTTCTGCATTGGACTCAAAATTATGGAAGTCATAGCCGTCCCTCTAATAATCCTAAAATGACTTATTTTAACTTACGCATGCCTTTAACCCCTGTTTGTGCTCCTTGGATTCTCTTCAGTCCTTAAGTCCATTTCGCAGAGATTTAATGAAACTTGCAAGGTCTTATTCAGACTGAAACATGAATTAATGAAAATTTCTAACTGTGAATGCAAAGATACGTGCATGTGCAGCGCTCGGGTCCGCTACGTGGACAAAGACAAAATGGGCAGTAGGGTGGACAGTGAGACTTGTTATCAAGTGCTCAACTGGTCCTGACATGCACTTAATGGCAAGAGATAAATAGATTCTTTTAATGCCTTAACTGTTAGGACATAGCTGACACGTGGATTTATATAGTAATCAGGGCTGACACGCTGCAGTAGTGCGGAGGAAACGCATGCTCGTGGTACACAGACCACTTTGGGGAGCAGATATTCGCAGCGTTGTCGTTTCTTACGGTAGGTAAGAATTGCAACAAGCAGTTGCATTGCAAAAGCAGGTTGGCAATGCCTCTCTGGTTTGGTGGTCCTGGCCACTGGCAGAGGCAGAAACGATCCAAAGATTGGTTATATAGGAAACATCAAACTGGAGGACGCTAAAAACATGAGGAATAGTCTGGCGTTTGCCAGGAGGGGGAATTAGATGGCCTGGTGGGTCTTTTCCACCTCTGACTCCGACTAGTTGCCAAGGGCTGTCGGACAGTGGATGGGAGAAGAACCAGGTCTGGAAAATGACCCCCCAGAAATCTGCTTTCTTTGTGACCTAAATGATAACTCCAGTCATCCAGCTAGTTGACTTGATTGGGAAACCAGCTTTTCTACTTGTTATCCAATTATCCAGACGACCCATGTCTATCTTAAGTGGAGTCTGCTGTACATAAGCTGTCAGCCTAGATACACATTTAATTCCAAAGAAAGCATAAATTGGCAAAGATGCAAAAAGATGTTTTTGCTGTTTCAGTTTCTGTCAAACTCTCACTGGAAAAAAAAAAAATGAAGGTCTACTCACAAAATATTAGTGGCCAGTGACCTCTTCTGCTTGCGAAGCTTTGTTTTCAAGCAGCTACAATATTTACATTTGCAGTATAGTTTCTGAGTATGTGTTGGAGCTCCACATTGCATTCCCCCCAGAAAAAAAAAGAAAACCTAGTATTGTGATTTATGAAACTGTGCTTCCAGGAGACAAATATCTGTGACAATATTTCACTCAAACTGGACGTGCAGAAATTGCCAGCCCAAGCTAGAAATCTTTCCCTCCAAAATAAATGTAATCAGTAAATCCTCTGATTTATGGATTCCTTCAACAAGTCCATTTCTTAGGCTTTCAAATGCATTTTGGTCACTTCTAGGCATGATACTGAAAATTAGGCTATAACAGGGGACCAAGCCTTTACGGTCTGAACGACAGGATGTTTTCTGAAGTTTATCGGTGGAAGCCGATTTCTGTGGCTATCCGCTTTTTCTGTGCCATGGGAGTCAAGTGTGCTGAATGTGGGTTCTTCCTACAGAGGTATAGCATGGTCTGTGTACATCCCAGGGACCCGAATTCGTTATGCTCCCAGTCAATTAAGACGCAGGCTGGGCTGAAGGAAAACGAGTGGATCTGTCAGTCAGTCCCAGAAGGGCATTACTGACGCCGGGGCAGCAGCAGGGAGCGCGCAACGGTGCGGCTCTGCACCTGCGGCACCCGCGGGAGAGGCATTCCCAACCCTGGGGAGCTCATCCCAGCTTCTCCTCCCTCCTTTGACCTGGGTGAAGGGTTTAGCTGCATGTTAAATCCCGACGCAGCTTCAGGCTCGACTTTCGCATGTTTTACCAAATCTACATTTACTCAGGTTTATTACCATAAAGCCCATAGCAGAGTGACAGGAGGGTAGGTTTATTCTAACACAACAGACAAGTTTCCAAAGGAGAATTGTCGATATATAAAATAAATAAGTATTCGTCACTGCTCAGGTTATTTTGTCAGGATAGGCAATACTGCAAACTTCCTTTAGGGATAAATGTGCTGTCAGATCCCTGGTTTTTCTGCCAGAAAGAGCTGCTGGAGTCCGGGCAGCTGTGGAGATGCAGGATGGGGCTTGCTGTGTTTGCAGCGTGCGATTCCAGTCCGTGCCCGTCTGCTGTGTCTTCTCTGTTACCATTTGTTTGGCTGCCTGAATGTTGTACTTACATTCCTACCTAATTTCTTTTGACAAAGCATACCCAAATCCACATTGCCGCAGCGTTTTACAAGTGGTGGAACTGTTCTGTGGACGTACAAGAGTAGAATCGCTTTTTGCGGGCATGTATCCTTTTTTTTTTTTAATTCATCGTGAAATCCAGTACCCTTATGACAGCTCAGTTTACGCTGCAATTTATGGAGCAAAATAACTTTTTTCTCTGTCTGTCCTGTCTCAGGAATACATATGAACTTGCAGTAAGAGCCTATATTAAAAACCGCAGAGCACCCCCCAGATTTTTCATCTCAGACCAGCACTATAGTTCTGAACGGGGAAGGATGTGAGTATGGCACCATCATGGTCAACACAACCCGCAAGGTTTGAAGAATTTCAAGCAAGGTGTTTAAAGCCCATTATAAAGTTTCAGTTAAAAAAAAAAAAATAAAAAAAATAAAGGTGTGGCTCATTTTCTTCCAAAACTCCTGCAAAACTCCAAATCTGTTAAGTACCACCTGCAGAAAGCCAGTGGCACAGCAGCGAGGTGCAAATGCTGCAGAGCGCCCTGCGCTCGGCCCTCGGAAGAAACCGTCTGGATTCCTTCCAAATTTCATGAACAAACTCATAATGCGATGAAGGAAGCTCATATGTTGAAGCAAACTCTTTAACCTGATTAATGGGATGTAAGTAAGTGGAGCTAATTAGACGTGCTGTTAGGGAACAGCCCGTAGGAAACCCGGGATCGGTGCTGAGGGCAGTTGGGATCCTGGTCCCCAGCTGATGCTGTGTGGTTGCACCAGCCTACACCGAACTCGGGTCCTGACGCCTTCGAGCTTTGCAGGGGGATGTTTTTGAAATCTTTACGTGAAATTTGTGGTTTGGGGAAGTGAGGCCACGCGCTTTCTGGCGTGCCTGACGGAGGCGGGAAGCGTGCTTCTCTGCCGGAGGGAGGAGGGCGAGCCGCTGCCCTCCGATCCCCTGCACGGAGCTGCCTCGCTGCGTTTTTTCCGAAAGAGAACATGTCTGTGGTCACAAGCTGTGCGCAGACGAGCAGCTGCCTGGGCACAGACGTACCTGTACGTTTAGCTTCAGGAATAGGATTAGCCCTGTACAGAGTCAGAGCTTCAACTGGTACCTTGCCATCCCTCCCTGCCTTCTTTCCTTCCCTTCTCTTCCTTTTAATTTTTCCAAGACAATTTTCCCCTTCCCTCTCCTCAGTTGGTCTTAATCCTGCCTTGGGCACGGGACGTAGGAACACAGGAACACAGGACAATTGATTTTCCCTCTGAGGAGCATTTCTGCCAAGAGATTTCTCCACAGGTTCGATGCCAAATCAGCTGGGGCGGCAAACACGCTGGTGTGTCAAGCAACATCGATGCTAAAAGCAGCCTTTGAACTTTCAGAATATTCATCCCAGGGTCAGAGATTAAATTACCCCTTCAGATAAGTCGAAGAGCTCGATGCAGTTCTTCCTACAAAAGGTTTGTTTGGATGAGCTTCGTTTAAAAGAGATGAAAATCCAGGGCTCCTTAGGAGCCGCCCTTTTTTAAGCGCTGGACGAGGAGAGCAGCGGTTGCACTGCACACGTTTTGATGCCGTTTTAGGAGTTATTTCTCACGGGCACCATGCCAGAGCCCTGCAGCCACCGCGGGCGGGACCCCGAGCCCGCAGCGTGGGCTTCTCG
>NW_010527901.1:0-15230 GCF_000687285.1 Phaethon lepturus
AAGAAATAGTTAATTTAATAATATATAATAGTAATAATAATATATATATTATTTAGCACTGTGCAATTAACTTACTGCTATTTCAAAGAAATAAGAAACACCTAAAATATTGCAACTTTGAACTTTAAATGCCTCCCTGCACCAGCCATGTCTGGGTAACACACCCACTATGCATTTAATATAGCCAGTAACCCTGAATGGAGGAACACAACTATTATTGCCTATTAATGTCTACACATTAACCTGCCACTTGGTGATGTTTGCAGTGCTCATGATTTTGGCCAGTGTACATTTAAGGCACACACAGTAAAACTTGTACAAACAGTTACTGGCTTGGATCACAAATTGTTTGCTCTTTTCCATATTAGAAACGGTAAATGATCTGCTTGCTGTTGTAAAAATTACAATATTCCTAGCTGGTGGGTATCTCAGTGTACAGCAATTATCCCCCGAACCACACAGTGGAAGCACTGCAGTCGCTTTGGTGAATATTTTGATAGGAAAGCAAAAAAGCAGTGAATTGATTTATAACAAAAGCAAGCTGGGCACCTCCTCGTACCTAAACCCCAAGCCTGGGACCTGCCAGGAGCACATGAAGGAGAGGGAAAAATCAGGATGGGGTGCAGTTATTTGTCACTATTCCCACATTTTTGCTGCAGAAACAAAGACCTGGATTCATCTCGAATTTCACCTAGAAGTACGTGTTGAGACTTTTAGATGGTCAAAGTTAGAGGAAAGTAAATCCTAAATGAAAGACTTCCAAGAAATGTTGGTTAGTCCAACCCTGGACATTATGCTGTCAGGTTTGCAGGGATGATTGTCCTGTTTTGCTGGATTTTAACCGGACAGATGATAGTTTCACCTAGTGGCTGATGAACCCAGGAAGTTTCTGACTCACCAAAATACGTAAGGAAAAATAAATGTTATTTTTGTCCAATTAAAATTGAAATTCTTTACTGAAAGATGGTGAGGATGGGAGAAGGAGGAATAAAAGGTCGGTGATGTGCTGGCACAGATTGCTCAGGGAGGGCCTGTCTTGGGTGGTTTTTGAGGGACACACTACAGAAACACCTCCTGGGCTTAGGCAGAGGTGACCATCTGATGGCACCATCAGATGAGACCACGTGGACGCTCCTGTCCAGCCCGCACTGGGTCACATCTCATCTGCGTGCCGACCGGCTGGAGGACTCTGCGGCTCCGTAGCACGGGTCCATCTTCAACTCGCAGACGTGCGAACAGCCTCACGCGGCAGCGGCGAGGCAAGCCCAGGGGTTGCCAAGACCTGGTCGAGGTTTTGAAGGCGACCCGTACGCACGTGATCTCATAAAGCTGCCATTTACTGGGGTGGTGGGAAATTGCAGGGGGTAATAACTCTCCTTCATTCTGCAATTCCTCCGCAATTTTGGCAGTTTCCTGCTCTGAGATGCCAGCGATAAGGCACCTCAAAGAAAAGCAGAGAGGCTACTGCTTTCTATAGGAATGATTTTCCTGATGGCAGGTAGCAGTGTCAAAAAGAAAGAGAAAAGAGAGAAGGGAGAAAAGGAGGAAAGGAACAGATAAAATCAGAACAAGGAAAGAGAAAAATGGAAATAAAAGGGGGAGTAAAAAAAAAAATTCCTGCAAAGAAAGAGGTAGGGAAAAGGGAGACGTAGAAAAGGCCAAGGAGATATCAGGTGGGATAATGAAGTGACTATGGGTTTATCTGCACGGAGACAACCAGGGACATTTACCTGAATTAACTCTGAAAATGAGTAAGCTTAACTGCAGAGGAGCGGGGAGGTGGAGGCGGCAGGAATTGGCTGGTATGGTCCCGTAACACCAAAAAAGTGGCTCATCCATGGAAAGAGTAACTGGCCACCGCTTCTCAACATGGGCACGTGTACCTGGGCTTATCCTGCCTCTTTATATCAGTTAATTTGCTTTCCCCATTAACTCCTGCCAGCCAGAAATCGCCCCTCCGAGACGAAGCTCTTGGGCTATTACAGGCTGCTTATCTCTAGGGCCCCATGAACCTTTTAACGGGTAAAATTCACGATCACAGCTGCTGCTGACGGGGAAAAAAAACGGCTCCATCTCGCTCCCTTTGCCTCGCCCTCCGCCGAGTTCGGGTCGGCTGTGGGAGCCACCAGGGATGAGAGGATGTGGGAACGGCAGGGAGAGAGTGGCTGCTGCTGTCTCCCTGCCTTTGGACCACACTTCTTCCTCCTCCCGGGGATAAAGGGGATTTTGCACCGAATGCAACTGAGGAAAACACCCTTGGGGTGCAGATCCCATCATGCTGGGGTAGGGTAGAACTGCCCTAAAAAATTTGTGGCAGCTGTTTCACTTCTACAAATGCCCCTACCAAAATGGGGGTCACGGGACATGACAGCAGGAAGGAGGGTGCTATCCGTCCATCGTTCAAACAACTCTTTAATTGATGGGGAATCCTCTGGGCTGGGATTCAGAAAAAGGTGTCTGGTAATACGGGGTTGCAGCATTACACCAATAATTACCTGGACGCAGCATCGCTGTCGGGTGGCACGGATACTGCACGCACTAATCTATAGGGCTTTTGAAGGCAAGACCCAACGGGGCAGGAGATCATCTCTATAAACCCAAAGTGAAAACTTTCCCCCAGGCTCTTGTGCTCTGCTCTTGATAACTCAGGCAGTGAAAGACGGGGAATCGCTGCCTTGTCCCATCTCCCTACAGCCTGCTCCTGGGGTTAATCAGCTTGAGCTCTAATTTCCCATTTGAATTATAAGTCTTCACTTTCCTCCCTGCAGCTCTCCTGCCTTTCACCACAAGATTAAAGAGCCTTTTAACACTTGGTATCTCCTCCTTGCGAAAAATCTTCAATGCAGAAATCAAGTCATCTCAGGCACCCTGAGTTTGGCTGAAAAATGTCCAGTGTTGGGTCTCTCGTGATAAATGAGCCTTCAAGCCACCTACAAATCAGTTTTGTGGCTCTGCTCTGCACTTCCCATGGGGTTTAAAAAAAAAAAAAAGGCATCCCACACAGGACACAAGAGATTGCTTTTGGTCCTTGGGATGCAGCAGTTAAATTAATTGCTTACACCCCTGATGACTCAGGGTAGTTCTTCTTTCTGCCTAAATGTCACATTTGGCATGCCCACAGGGTCCCTTTTCCTCCCCAGTGCCATGGCCACGGTGTCTGGGCACACGGATGCACTTAGCGCCCAGACACTGAACAAATAGGAGCCACTCCGATTTCACCAAGGAAGAAGATATGGTGCCTGTGGTGGGTCTGGTTATTACATGGCTCCATGCAGGGGCACGTGTGAAGCCTTGAGGACTCTGCTCACAAGGAGCATCCAGCACGGCTAAATTCCACAGTTTCAAATGGAGCCACGGATTCGGGACCCTCCCCAGTTTCATGGCCTCTGCGTGCAGAATCACAGAATAGTTTGGGTTGGAAGGGACCTTTCAAGGCCATCTACTCCAACCCCCCTGCCATGAGCAGGGACATCTTCAACCAGAGCAGGTTGCTCAGAGCCCCGTCCAGCCTGACCTGGGATGCTTCCAGGGATGGGGCATTGACCACCTCTCTGGGCAGCCTGGGACAGGGGTTCATCATGACTGAGCTCTACCTGCTTTCAAAAGCAGGACACCAAAAAGCTCCCACCTCAGCCAGCATCACGCAGCCCAAGCCCACAAGAAATGAGGGGGTTTGGGCTCCATCCTCTGTGCTGCCAGGTCTCTCTGCAGCTTAACCGTTCCCAGCCAAGGGCAATGGTGCATCCAGGAGGAGGAACAAAACTGATGGATGCTCATGGCATAGGCCACCATCTCCAGAGCTGCAGCTTACACACGTACACGAGTGTGTGTGTGGGGGGTGTGCGTGTGTGTTTGTGCCGGGAGCCCTCTCGTGGCTGCTGCAACCTCGTTTGTTCCAGCTTCGTGATTCAGTGTGGTGTTAATTTGCAGAGCCAGGCAGGAGACGGCTAAAGCGATGGGAGCAGAAGTAAGTGCTCAGCAGGCTACCGAAATCAGAGCGAGATTTCCCCCAACAGGGTCTCCCCACTTTGAGCGACCCCCTCATTGCTATTCCTAGAAATATCCTTGCTAACGCCGTTCCTAGCAGTAACTGCGCCTATAGCTGCAAGCAAACATTGGAGGGATTTTTCGGTTTGCTTTTTAAGGCTGTTGGTATCACGTCTCTGAATATTTTCAAAAAGAGCATCCCCTCCATCACACAGGAGCACATCAGTATGCAAAGGTGTTAGAACAGCCCTGGATGAATGCATTTGCCCTCTCTCCGTCACGAGGGCTGGTGTCACTCAGCGCGTGGTGTTGGGGTAGGGTCTCCCAGCTGGGCTGGACTGTGCGCTTATGATGTTCAAACTGGAGGGTGCTGGGTTTGGTACATGGCAGTGGAGCATGGTTTGGGCTCTCAGAAGAAAATGAATGCCCAGGAAGGCAGAAAAAAAAGAGTGAATTGGGATGTTAGACAGACAACCACACTGCACCAACAC
Organism: Phaethon lepturus; assembly: GCF_000687285.1. Taxonomy (NCBI): domain Eukaryota; kingdom Metazoa; phylum Chordata; class Aves; order Phaethontiformes; family Phaethontidae; genus Phaethon; species Phaethon lepturus. Next base: position 4,479 of record NW_010527901.1, read on the forward strand.
CACAGCTTAGCTGGGTAGTGGTAACTGCTGCTATCAGCCTGAATGCACCCTCCAAATTTGCTGAAAATGATATAACGTGTCTTAGAGGGTACGTACACATGCGCTAGTAAAGTGGTTCTAACTCCTGGCTATGGAAGAAACCTCTGCTTTGCTATTGTCCTTCAGCTGAAGTGCAGTTACAAACCACTTCAACTTTTTAAGAGGCATCATGTTTCCTCTGGGACCGTCACCTTGGCTCAGCTGATCCACAAAGCCTTGTTAAATTACAATTTGTTCTTGTTGGTGAGTCCTTAAAAAGGAGAAAGTCCACAAATTCCTGCTTAGACCCTAAAATCCTCTTCTTTAAGGGAGTCAGACTCTGCACTCCAGAGCTGAGCTCAGGAAGGTGCATACCAGGGTCTAAAAGACTAATGTGCAGGGAAACCTGAGGGTCTGTGGACTATTCTGAGACATCTGTGGAAAGCAAGAAGGAAAAGGAAATATCTTGTCAGGGGGCATATCTTAAATTCACTATCTGGGGTCTGTACGGTCCCTGGAGTATTACAAATCTGATTTAAAAAAGTATTGAGAATCATCAACTATTTGGTCAACCAAGCTCAAATAATAGGACGGATGCTGTGGCCAGACAGATTCAGATTAGAAAGAGATTGTCCTTTTTTTCCCCCCCAAAAAGTGGGTAATTAACCAACAAGGCATTTGCCAAGGGCACTGGGGGGTTCCCACTTCCCTGCCTGTATGCAAAGGAGAAGGTTGGCCATCAGCCTCCTGCCCAGGTCCCATGTCTGAGCAGTGGTGTCCTCCAGGGATGTGGGGGAGCTGCCCCAGGACTCAGAGCACTGAGTGAGAGATGTGCACCCCAGTCCATTCCAGTCTATCACTTATCACCACACTGGTCTACCGCCCAGCATTGCTGGGGAAGACATACATGGCTGGTGTCCTGCTGTGGTTGTCCTTCCACCCTCTCCTCCAAGGACTCGAGAAGCTCCATGGACTGGCTTCCTTGCGGATGATCTTCTGGGTGTGGTGGGGGTACAGCCAAGCTCTGCAGAGGGTGATGGATAAGCGACAACACAGTCTCACTAAGTACCAGAGCAGAGGATGGAAAGCAAGACCCTTTTCCAAGCTCTGACACTGATTCTTGCAGAGATCCTTATCCTTTCTCTAACTTAGCTTTCCACTGCGGTAAAATAGAGGCAAAACTCACAGAATTGCAAGAATTTGTCCAATCAAGCTCTGAGAAATGTAAGTCCTTCACACCTATTAAATCAGCACAGATGGAAAAGCAATTAGAAGTCACTGAACAAGTATTTACATACACTGCTGATAAAAGCGTTTGACCATCTTGAGTCTCTCTCCTTCTTTCTTTCCTCGGATGTTTTCTCCAAGGACTCAGGAGGGTTTCCTAGTGACTGGTACTCAGGTTCAGAACCACCAGCAGATGGACCCTGTGGAGACCAAAGGAAGTTACTCCTTTTTCTAAGTCAAGACATCATCCACAATACGCTGCTTTATCAACACTGCCATTTATTAAATTGCATGCTCAGAGACAGCAGGATGAAGCTGGAGAGCCAAGGTGCCAAGACTTCTCTTGCACCTTACTTGGGAAGTGCCAACAAGGATGGGCTGGGGCAGACTGCAAGGATCCCCCATGGGTTGGAGGGCTGCTTTGATCCCCTTCGCTCTTTGGTTCAAGTCCAGCCTAGATAGGCTGGTCCAGATAAGCAGAAAGGTCCTCAACCCTTTCTGCCAGATTGGAGACAGCTTTGGTGTCTCTGTACCCCAAATCCCAGCACTGCTGGCTCCAGGGTTGCTGGCACACATCCAGTTTGTGTCCCTTGGTGCAAACATATCTACTGGTGAGCACTTCATCCCCTCTCAAGCCCCTAAAATGCTATCATCCAGGTTGCAATGATCCAGAAAAGCAACATGTCTCACCTGAGGAGAGAGTCACAGCAGGAGCCTGGAGCTGAAAGGGGATGAGCCTGTCTCACCCTGTCTAAGTGCCTGAGCAAGTGGGTCATCACTGAACCAACAACAGAGGAAGATAAAATCATCAGGAGCTGGCTCCAAACACCCCCACAGCTCTTGTGCTCCAGTTGGAGACAACATTTTCTACCAGTGACCTGCAAGGGTTTATGGAGAGTGAGTCACTCCTTGGCTGTCGTAAAAAGAGGACAAGAAAAGCCCCACCGCAGCTGCAGGCACTATTTCCTGGACTATGTCTTATCAGGACTGTCTAGTATGGGCAAATTAAGATCCATGACTCCTCCAGCAGCTCTGACCTGGATACAGCCCTCTGATGTTGTTCCTGGAGGTGCGCCATACCATGCTGGAACTTGGGTCCAGTGTGGAGATTAAGCCTTAACACTGCAAATAAATTCCTAATTCCCATAAACACAAACTCTCTGTTACTTGCAATTGCAAAGGATGCAGGTAACTAGATTATCCCTAGCAATTAGCCTCGTTACTCAAGCAAATGAGGGCTGTGGAGTCAGGGCAGGGACTCCTCTCTTGGGCAATCTCAATCCAACCTGACAGCAAGATTGGATCTATCCCTGCCGGGGCAGGAAAGACGCACCTAGATTACAGCCTCCAAGTGAGAAATGGCAGTACCAGTTCAACAGATAACCAGCACAGGGATGGCCTGAAACCAGCCCAACCTGTGCTGTTTTTTTTTGCTCAGAAGACAAGAGGAAGTTGTGGTTGGGTGGAAAGGAAGGGAGGATGAGGATCAGCAGGAGGTCTCACTGGAGCATGGACTGGGAGCTCACAGGCAGATGGTACACATTTGATGTGCAATCCCTTAACATTATTGCTGCAGCAGACCAGATGGACAGGAGCACAGATCTACATAACTACACTTCATCTGCTCTGCTGTCTGTTTTCACCTTAGGGGGTCCTCCAGACACCGGAATCCTAAACTGAGCCTCCACCTCCAAGCTCTGTGCTGCTTCTGTCACTTCGGTGCTGGCCAGGGCATCATGAGAAATATCAAACACCAGTGAATCCTGCAACATCAAAAAAAGTGGTTTGGTGTGGCGATGACAAACCTGAGCTCCCAGGATCCACACATGTGATGAGCTGAACCCTGTTGGGCCTTTCCGAACCAGGGTGGAGTGAGTAGTCAGCAATTCCCTGCTGGCCACCTCCAAGCCTTCCTTCCAAGCTAGTCCTACCTCCCTGGGATCCCTCTTGCTTTTGAGGCTGCCCTCAGGATTGCTCCTTGTACTTTCAGCTGCTTTGTTCCCCTCACACACCCAGAGCTCCAACAACCCCCAGCCCTCAAACGGCACAAGGAGGCTGATGGTTTTGGAGGATGGCCTCTAGCTACCTCCATCAACAAGGGTTGACTGATTCCCTTATTTCTGCTGAAGAAAAGAGCGCTTTGCGCAGTTTAACCTGAAGATCCAAGATCCTGGTGCAAGCCATTAGCCTCTTTCAGCTTAATGGTTTCTTATAGTAGCTGCAAGTCACCATAACCTGCTTGATGACAGAAGTGACCCTGAAGACTTCAGTGATTCATTTCTGTCTCTCTCCCATTTCCTTCAAGGTCTGTCTGCCCCCTGAGCATGACAGATGACAATACTCACGCCGTGCTTGGTGGCATGCAGATCTGCCTGCTTTCTCCTGGAGGTCTTGCTTGTCCTGGAGCCACCCAGCTGCTGCACCAGCCCGTCTAGCCCGTCCCGCAGGAGCACGTTGGAGAGGTCCTTCAGCAGTGCCAGCTGCAACCAGTGAGACAATTGTGCCCAGTGCCACCCTCCTGTTCCTGGCACACAACAGTGCAAGTGCAGCCACCCCAAAAGGACGACAGATGCATTTCCAGTTGGACTCACAGGGCACCTGGTGAAGCGATGTGTCCCGACAGCCAACAGCTGATTTAAAATCAGGTGTCTACAGTTTGGGCATGTAGGGGCCGATCAATGGAGAGCTACGTGGTGGCTCTCCCCATCCTAAACAAAACCCCTACATTTGACCAGATCAGTCGGTCCCTCACCTTCCTTGGTCACATCTCCAGAGCTTACAGAAAGGAGCTGAAGGTAATGAGCACAGCCATAAACACCTGCCTAGTAGATACTAAAAGCTCAGTCTCATCACACTTACTGAGCTTGATGGCAACCTTGAGAATGGCTAGGGAGGCCATCAGTCTAGCACAGCTGTATTGCACAGTGATTACTCACTATTATTTGTGTAATGAGCTAAGGAACAACCCAAACTGGACTTCGCACTAAACAGGACGCACAGCATGGCTGGAGCACCCAGAGGGCTGTCTGGGTCTCCTCTTGCTGGCTGTGCAGACCCAGTGCAGAAGTACAAGCCAACCCAGGTGGTAGCACCAAGCTCTGAATGGGTATTTGCCAAGTCTCAATGTCCCATGGGGCTCAGAGCCACCATCCACCCCATAACGTAGCAGCAGAAAAGCTGTCCAAGAAGAATTTAAATATATATAGTTAGCTGTAAAAGGAAATGATTTAACCCTGCCTTCTTGTGAGTGCCAGTGCTGGACCTGGGGGAGCACACAGTCTCTAGGCAGACAGGAGAATAGATGAAAAAGCTTAATTACAATCACCTTGTCAGAAGGAAGGTTGAAGCATTACCTACCTTGATACCATTTGCTTCAAAAAGCCTCTCCAGGTCCTGCAAGAGGAAAGAAGGGTCAGAACTTCTGCTCCTCTCTCCTCCAGCCCAGGAAGCTGCTCCTGCAGGTGGTGGTGGCTAAGCCTGGGGGCACACACTTGGTCCCCTCTGCCATCCCAACCCCAGGAAGAGAGGGAGGTGTTTCCAACATTAATATGCTCTGATTTTTTACTTTATTTACCTTCATTTCCACTCCTTTGCCTGGTGGACCGGGTTCTCCCTTCAAATGAACAAGAAGAACTCATTTATTAAGTCATTATCCCAATGAGCAGCAAGAAGAGGAGCTCTGAGGAGGAGCAAGAGTCACATATTTGGCACTTACTCTGCTATCAGCCCACTCAGTGACCCCAGACAAATCCCCACCGGCTCAGAGAGGGGGGCTGAATCGCACCCTGCTCAACGAGCTCCTTCACTCCTCCACCGGGCACAGCTGCTGGCTGCATTTCATAGGGCAGGCCTGGACCAAAGCCAGTCATGAGCATCATCAAAGTGGGCTTTGGACCAGAGCTTTACACCATCCCCTTCTTCATTTCTTGCCAATGCACAATGTGTAAAGAAGCAAAGGTTTTTGAGGCCCCCCCAATGCCACAAATGCTGTCACTGCTGTGGCAGCTGTGGACAGGTAGCAGCAAGGAGGAGGATGGCCAAGGTGCCCCCACGGTTGGTGGTCCCTTCTAGAGGTGGCTGTGGTCCCGGTGGTCCTCCATACTGCCACATGCAGTCCACATCAAATATCTCAAATGGGTTGGACTCCCAACAGCAAGTCCCATGGATGGGTGTCTATCTCTTCTCGCCCAGCATGGTGTGGCTCTCCAGCTGAATGATCCTGGGCCATTGTTGCAGATGAAACGACGGATGAGTTGCAACAGCTTGGGAAGTCCAGTGGTGGGGCGAGGAACATCTGCTGATGCAGGGGCTAACCTGCCTCTCTGACGGGCTTCATTTCACTGAAATCTGGTCTCTGTATTGACAGATTCCGGTGGAATGAAGGGCGCCAGGAAGGCCCTGATGGTGCTGTATCTCCATGCCAAGGTGTGCCAGGGCAAAGCAGCCACGCTGTGAAGGTGCACTATCTGAACTGGGTACATCTAAGGCACAGCCCATGCATGTCACCTGGATGAGTCCTTGCCTTTGCAAAGACCTGGACTTTGTGTCAGTTGGGACATATACCTGTACCTGCTGATGCTGCCTTCCGTGGCATTTTCCTCTCCATTAAGTGAAGGAGTTGGTCCCACCTCTAAAAATCTCTAGATGTGTGTGGTATCAGAAACCTTTTCTCCTTCCATCACTTTCTGATGTGATCTTCAACTTGCAGGGGGAAAAGAAAGGCAAGAAACATCCCTGAACATTTTAGAAATTTATCCTATCTGGTTCCTGAACATCTTCCTGCCTAAATGTCATGTATCTGCTTAATCAAGTTGTAGGACTACAGCATCACTGTGACCACAAATTTATGAGCCCTGGTCAGAAACTCTGCTTTGAAAATTCAATCTTCTGAGGGGTCAGAAGAGATCTGCGATGGGTGGTCTTCGCCCCTGGCCAGCACAACACAATGGCACCACAAAGATGCCTCCACATATTTGGGACATACCTTTGGGCCTGGAGGACCTCTTTCACCTTTCAAGCCATCCTTCCCGCAATCCCCCTGTAAGCCAGCAGAGTTCTTCATCCCCTCTAAAATTCCCAGTGCAGATGCTGGTTTCATCATGCATTGTGATATTTCTCACACACTGGCCCCAGACTAACAACATCTTTTCCACATGGACCACCCAGCCTTTTCTTGAATTCATCTCATGAATTCACATAATTAAGTTAAATTTGGAGCAACTCTGCTCTTCACTTGAAATATGCTGCTTAAATAATCACATATTCGGCTTCAACACACATCTTCTCCAGCAAGGAGATCTTACCTTGTCGCCTTTCAAGGCGATGCTGTTCTCCAGAGAAGACATCTGCAAAAAAATGGAAGAAACCTTGCTCACAATGTGAATGATGATGTCTCACCGCCATGTGTCTTTTATTCCCATTAGCCCTTATCCATGGGCACAGAGCCAACTGCTTTCTCCCAAATCAGCCAGCAACCTAAATCTGCTATGTTTGGACTCAAACCAACAGGGAGTATCTTTGTTCTCACAGGTAAGAGATTCAGGGCAGCTGTGATGTTGGTGTCAACATCTGCATTTCCAATGAATTTCCTCTCAAAGGGAACTGGGGTCACACAGACACCACTTCTCCGCTGCTCAGGACATTGCTTGGGTCCCTCTCTGACATGAGCATTTACTGGGATATTTGAGTAGCTGGTTGGGTAACTGCATGAGTGAGAAGAAGCCTTTTGAACCCTAAGACCACCAGGCTGGGTGATGGAATGAGGTGGTTATGCATTATCAGAGGAGGACCTTGCCATACCCTGGAGCAATAAGGCTCTTCCCAGTTTTGAAGGGAACAGGGGATCCTTGATATTTCCATGTCCCATTCCCAAACATACCAGAGTCCTAGTAGTGCAGAACACATGAGAGACAAGTGAACAGGAGCCCCAGTAGATGACAACATCTGAAAATGGGACTGGAACCAAAAAATGGGCTGGTTTCAAACAGCACATTGGTAGGATTGGGAGCAGAGAGCTGCAATCATAGAATCATAGAATCTTTGGGTTGGAAGGGACCTGTAAAGGTTATCTAGCCCAAGCCCGCTGCAGTGAGCAGGGACATCTTCAACTAGATCAGGTTGCTCAGAGCCCCGTCCAACCTAACCTGGAATGTTTCCAGGGCTGGGGCATCTACCACCACGGTATATGGAGAAAGGCATCCATCAGCAGAAGGCAATGAATCCTTGCTCCTGGCTTGTCCTGAATTCCAAAGTTGGTAGAAACCACTGTTTTGTAGAGGAATAATACTGCTGAAGATGGTTGGCAGCATTTTGCCCAACTTGAAGCAGCCTCTTACTCAGATCTTGCCCATGCCTCATCCCTAAGGATGGAAGATAAAGTCTAGCACAGCTCTCCCAAGAGGCTGTGGCTCCCAGTCCTAAGGCAGTGACTCAGTTTTGCACTGGAGTGGCTTTCTCTCCACTGAAGCCAACGAGGTAAAAAAATGCCTTCTTGCATGTACTGAAACACCTTCCTGATCACCTAAATGACCTTTCAAAACATCTTCCAGCCTTATTTTTGATGAACCTGGGTTGAGTTTCTCGCTCTTCATCTGATCCGACTTGATGTTAGGCCTCTTATCCAAAGGAAAACTCCATGCAAAGGCACAGGAGAGTTCTGAGCATGAGCCATCCCATGTGCCTAAGCAACTTTCCTAGAAGGCATCTGTCTGTCTTGACTATAGAAGCAAACCAGATGCCTTGATTACACAACAAGTAGTGATTAAATGTATTAGAAGGGTTCATAGCTAGCTTTTAGTCTCTTCTGTGTCACAGTCTTCTTGCATCATCAATAACAGGCCAGTTGGGGTGGGGTTCATGCATATATCTGTAGAGGAGCTTGCTGCACTGCTTTGCACCTTTGATAAGGCTAGGAGGGAACATGCACTGTTGCAAGCAGTAAGTTCTCTGTGGCACTCAGGATTCATGATAAATCTCAATATATCCCTTCCCCCGAAAATGTGTAAGACAACAGAATTAGGCATTACTCACAATGCTTCCAGGAGTCCCAGGCAGCCCAGGCTCACCCTGTGAAGATACAACACCGCCCAAAAAATAGTCAGCAGTAAAATTCGACATTTCAGTCCCCAGACACACTCTCTCTCATGCAAGGTTACAAATAGGAATGTGCAAACCTACAGATTCGCCCTTGTCTCCCTTCTCTCCAGTGATTCCCTAGGAGGTGGAGAGAGAGGCAGGATGAGAACAAGCCATGGTAGGGGAGGGGGTCTCAGCAGTTTCCCCTCTTCTTGCCAGCTCAGCATCCAACGGACTAACAAGCCTGTCTTCAAGCAGCTGAGCTAATGAAATCTGGATTTCAACATCTCTCCTGTGGAGGAGTTCTCTGATATTTAATAAGGGGTGAGATTATTAGCCTCCTCCTCAGTGGGTAGGCTCATTAGGGACTTTCCCCGAGTCAGCCGCTCAGTTTCACAAGGTTTGTAGAAACACCAGGTCTTTGAGACCTCTGACAACGTAGCTGATGTTAGCCAGTGTTTTCCAAAGCTATTAGAGGGAGATCAGGCAGACTGTAAGTGCACCATTTCCCTTTCTCACCAGACTGAGACAGCGTTAAGCATATGGCTTCCAGCAACGTGGGGCTGGGGAAGTTTTTGCACACTCAGAAATCCCCAGTGCACAGTCCTGCTATTTAACTTGTGCTCTAGATAATCAAATAGGAGGGGAGAAAGAGCCCTAATCTTCCCTTTGAAGAGGAGACCTGCTCCCCAGGAAAAAGGGAGGGAGCTTTCTATGCCTCGCAGATTGTAAGGTAGAAAAAAATACAGTTGTTTGATTCGCGTTGCACGATCCCAAGTCCTCCCTCTCTCAACTGCTCCTTTAGGGATTGCCTTACATCCTTTCCAGGTTGTCCTGTATCGCCTTTTATCCCCTGCTCTCCAGGCCGTCCTGGGAGTCCAGGCGGACCCTGCGAGAAAGAACGCGGAGAAGCAATCAGGAACTATTTCTGAGCACATGCAGCAGCTCAAAAAAGTAAAACAAATAGGAAAAATGTTACCCTTTATGATTTTTCATTCAGGAAAGAAATATTTGCACATGGACCTTTCTAAGTGGGGACTCTCCTTGGGCTGGAGAAGGAAGTCCTTCCCTCCCGCACAGACCAGGGGTGCCCTGGGCAGCAGCAGAGCAGCCTCCCCTGATGCCCCACCACTCACCTGGGCAGAAAATTATAATGATAACAAGTGTTACCATGATTCCTCTCTTTCCTGGTTCTCCAGGAACACCAGCTTCTCCCTAAAAGAGAGGAGTAGGAGCTTCTAAAAGCTTTTTTTGGCCTTTCTTTTTCAGCCTTTAGCTTTGGAAGATGAAGCCAAAGCTAAAACAACAGGAAAAAAAGCCAAGAGGGAGAGGAAGAGGATTCTTCGTAGCCTTATCTAACCTAAGAACAAGTAAACAGCAAATAAAATGAGCAGGGGTCACCTTCAAAACACATCAAAGGGTGCCATTTTCCAGCTCCTGCTTAACTAACCTGTGCAACGCCTTGCCCAAGGGAGTTGTGGTGTTGAAGGTTTATGTGGGGTGACTAAACTCATGGAAGCAAAATCTACCAAGAGTTACTAAACTCCATAAAGGAGACATCACCTTTCATACAGGATTGCTTTTGCATTGTTGCCAGGACCTCCAGGGAAGTTGGTCACTCTTGGAGGTGAAATGCCTGGATGGATAGACCCTCATTCTAACCCAGTGCAGCCCTTCTCCTACACTGCTGTACCCAGAGCTCCAGCTGTGTGAGCCTGCTGTGTTCGGCACCTATGTAACTCTGGAAGGTGTGTGCTCCCCATTGATTACCTTGGTCCCAGAGGTGCCTTTCTTCCCTGGTTCTCCCTACAACACAATGCAAAAGTGCTAGGTTACATTTCCACCTGTGAAAGTTTTTTACCCTAATTTCCTACTCGGGTTAAGAGCTCTTATTTTGAAATCAGCGTTGACTCTGAAGTCAGGGGTGTTGGGCAGCAGTACCTTAGGATCAGAAACACGGCTGCTGCTTTCTTTTTTTCCAAGCCTCCCCTTGGTGACCCTACTCCACTTGATGTTCAGGGATCAGCTCAGCCCTTTGAACCGAAGAAAGGTCTTCACTGACTGTGGTTAAGAGAGGCTTTCCTGAAGCTAGTTATGATGCTTTTCAGAGGGGCCACCTTGTTTGATTGTAAGAGGGAACTATTATGCCCTAAAAACAAAAGCAAGTCCTTCAGGGCTGGTGTGGCTGCACACTGTGCTAGTTCCCTTCATGTCAGACAGATGTGACTCAATGATGAAAGGATATGATGTTGAATAAAAAGTAAGAAATGCTGTGTCCTGGCAGTGTAGCACAAACATCATGGTGCCATGCACTTGTTCCACCTGGACCAAGGGTAAAGAGTACTGCCCCAAAACATAGCCTAAAGCATGACCTAATGACAATCTGCGAAGGCTCTACCTCCTCAAAGAATCACAGAATCATTAAGGTTGGAA
>NW_010527902.1:0-305 GCF_000687285.1 Phaethon lepturus
GCCACGGCTTCGGTGCGGTACTCGTCGGAAAGAGCTCTCTGAGCACCGGCGCAAGTTCGCCGCCGCCGGCTCACGGGCCCCGCGGCTGAGCAAGCGCAGCCTCCGACGGCTGCTCGCAAAGCTGCTGCTCCCGGCTGCAGCGTGTGCCTCTGAAAAGCGCTGCCCCGGTTCCCCTGCGAGTTTTCCAGCACCGCTGGGAAATGCTGTCCCGGCCCCGCTGCCCGTGGTGTGCGCTTGCTGCTGCTGCTGCTGCTCGGGCAGCGTCCCGCGCTTAGGGAAGAACGGGGGGCTGGAGCGGGGAAGCA
>NW_010527902.1:356-653 GCF_000687285.1 Phaethon lepturus
TCTTTCCCTGCTTGTCACTCGCTTTTGCTCGAGTCCTTTCACGGGCTGCTTGCTTGTCAGCTGTCAGTCGTCTGTGACATACTCGCACATGTACACGGGTACATCTACATGTACATATATGCGGCTGCAGACGTAAATTTGTCGCTGTTTCCATTGGGCTCATTTTGGAGTCATAACGAACCTGTCTTTGACTGGGTCCCACGTTCCGAGTGAAACCTCTCCAGAAACGTTTAATTTCGAGTGAATATGGCACCACAGTACCGTAAAAGAAATGGGTAAGGGGCTTGAAGGAAAAGC
>NW_010527903.1:0-1743 GCF_000687285.1 Phaethon lepturus
CCCTTTTGGCCAGAGCAGCCGTGGAAGGTGCGCCCAAGGCCAGCGTACTGTGTGACGCGTACGGCGCGCTCGGAAGGCCTGCGCGGCTGCCTCGGGGCTGGGTGCCTGAACAGCGCTCTGCCCTGGTCTCCTCTGCAGCTGGGAATCACACAACTGGCGCGCAGGGACGCGCCTGCGTCGCCATCCCGTCCTGTGCCAGGCTTTCGCGGGCAGGCGGCATCAGAAAGAGCCCTCAGGACGTCCGTCTGAAGGCGGCTGCTGCCCATCCAGCCAGGCGACTTCTCTCTGCCTCTCTTTAAAAAAAAAAAATAATGCAAGCCTCCCTTCGTTCAAACATGTTCGAAATAGGAAGTGACAAGAGCTCTGTGCTAGCTCCACAGCATGAGGTGATGTTAATTTGTATAAGTGATTTTTTTGTTTTTAATTATGAGCCTGAGATTCAAAACTGAGGGATATGGGGACCCCACGAGGCATGCCTGACTTTTTCAAGGATGAAGTTTGTTTGTTTGTTTATTCAAGTGCTTAAATATAGCTCTTAATTGTGTGGCTGATACTACATACAGTGAAGGGAGGGAAAAAAAAAAAAAAAAAAAAAAAAAAAAAAAGGATCTGAGGTCGTTTTTCTAGCCAGAGAATCATAAAATAGAACTAAGATGGAACTCAGGTCAGGTCCCAGCTCTGACAGAGACCCTGGGTAGCCCTAGGAAAAATACTTCAGGAAAATACTATTCCCATTTCGCATACGGTGGCAGGATGCGAGCGAGAGGAAATGCTACTGAATTCCATGGAAGGCATGGAAAGACTTCAGCGGGCTTTGGGTCACCCACCGATGGTCCCTGTTTCTTCTTACGCCTGTCCCCTCAGGTCAGGTCCCAGCTCTGACAGAGACCCTGGGTAGCCCTAGGAAAAATACTTCAGGAAAATACTATTCCCATTTCGCATACGGTGGCAGGATGCGAGCGAGAGGAAATGCTACTGAATTCCATGGAAGGCATGGAAAGACTTCAGCGGGCTTTGGGTCACCCACCGATGGTCCCTGTTTCTTCTTACGCCTGTCCCTCCTCTGCAGCCCCGGAGGTAAGGGCTGGCTGCGCCGCCGGACACCCCTGGGCAACACTGGGGCAGCAGCGAATGACACGGGAGAAAAAAGACTTTCACCTGTATTTTTGTGTAAAGAGCTGCCCTTCGGTGCATAACTACCCTCTCCCCCCGAATCCAAACGCTTCCAGAGGCTGGGGGGCTGGCGGGTTCACAGCGCCTGTGTGCTGCATCCCGAGGGTCCTCGCCCCATCCTGCTCCGGCGCGGGCTGCTGCGGGGGGGTGCGCTGCGGTGCGAGAGCGGAGGTGGGGACGAAGGGGTTCCTAAAGCAGCTCCGCCGGCAGCACCGAGACGCCTCTGCCCTCCGGGTCACCGGCCGGGCCAGCAGCTCTGGTGAAGCACAGAGCAAACCGAATGCGTTTACAACCGCGGTGTCATTTCCGCTAGAGAGAACTGATGCCCTTGTTTCATTTTGTAGGCAGATGAAATAAGTACAGAGAGATCTGTCAAGCGGCAGCTCTTTGGATTTTGCAGAGGGTTTTGAGGCAAGCCATGGCTTATGAGCAGCCCATTAACACAGCGCACACCGTGTCTCATAAAAAATCCCATTTTCCGCGTTTCAGCTCTACAGGTGTATTTCATTTGCGGTCTAAAGCTAGCAGGAGGATCAGCGGCGGTTTGGCAGGGAGCCCCGGGCAGGGAAA
>NW_010527903.1:1765-4412 GCF_000687285.1 Phaethon lepturus
CTTCCCTCCCGCGGCAGCGCAGCTCCGCGGGGCTGGAGAGGCCTGTTCTCCGGGCACCTCGGTTGGGAGAGAAAGGACGCTTCGAAGTGAAAGGGAAATGCCAACATCCACTCCTTTTCGTTGTCGTTGTTCCGACTCCTTTAAAATAATGTTTAGATTTCGTGTATTGCTAATTACATACACTGGTGGTGCGTGGTGTTTAACGCCAGCCCGTGATGGATGCTCTATAATCTTACGTAAGAGAGAGCACATTTGTTTTCTAAGGCTAACTGCACACAATCTGGTATTGTAGGATGCTGAATACTTTGAGGGTTGGTGCCTTTCAGTGCTGAGCATAAAAGCCAGGCCTCCGCGACAATAACCTTCATTAATCAGGCTTCCCTAGTCTGCAAGCATCGGAGACCACGATGTCTTCTTTGTATGCCAAAGCTTGCTGGGATTACGCTTTGGAAAACCTCCCACCGATCTTCCATTCTTTCATTTTTCTTTAATTGGTTTAAATGGGAAAATATCCTCCCAGTACAGCTACCATCATTTGAGTTGCGTCTCCACACTTTTCTTTTAAAATAATAGACAGCTTAAAGAGGGGGACGGAAAAGCAGCTGCAACTTGCTGGGAGCGGGGCAAACCTCACTTAACGAGGATTCAGCTCCTTTTGTTTTTCACAAGAGCTGTTGAGTGTTCAGAGCTTTAAAAAATACGGCCACTTGTTCAGACTCCCAAAACATCAATTCAGGGGAGAGGTGTTTTGAGAGCTTTCAAGAGATTTAGAAGCAGGAGTGAAGGTCACACAGAGCTCTGCTACCTGGCATGCTTTGCTGCACTTTCCCAAACTCCTGCAGGAACCGAAATTTTGGTGCTTCAGCTCAAGTTTTCGTAGCTGTCTGGAGTCCCTCGCTGTGTCTTTAGACACATCCCAAACCCTCTAACGCCTCTGAGCGGATGAAAATTACAATATGCAGGATGAGTCCAAAATGAGCCTGCTTTTCTTCAGGTGCCTAAATATGTCGTGGCTTTCAGAGCCGCTTCCCGAGTGGAATCGCCCCTGTGGCGGGACCGGGACAGTCTGGGCAAGAGCATCCACCGTCTGCCGAGAGAAATGGGAACGGGGTGGGAGTGCGTGCCACCGAGTGCCCGGGGAAGGATGCTTTAGCCGCTAGGCTGAGGAACTGGGTGTGAGGAGACCCGCGCCGCGTCCCCAGCGACAGAGCCTCTGTCCGGGCTTGTTTCCTGGGCAACTTCAGCGGCGCGCGGGCTTCGCAAATGCCGCGCACAGCGAAGCTGCTGCCCGCCGGCTTGTTTGCCAGTTTTTCTAGGGGTAGGAGAGGGTTGCGTTTCACAGTGCTCCTTAGGGAGAAGGACTTGTCACGGTGATTTAAAGCAATTTGGAAAAAAAACCAAACCAACCAAACAAGAAAAGCCCACCAAGCTCGTACTGCAGCCGAACACCTCGGTCCTGAGCAGGGTGTAACCTTGACCTCACTCAGGCTGTACTTCCCTCCTGGAAGTCAGTCCCTGTCTGTCCTTGAGCAGCAGCTTCTCAATGGAGACAGGACTCTTCCGAGCTCTGAGCCAAAATAAAACTGTTAGATTGAGTGTGAGCAACTCCAAAAGCGGCTAGTAACAGCTATCCCAGGCCACGACAATCAACATAATTTTAGCTTTAATTGTTAAGTATTGCTGTAGAAAGAACAGTTGTCTTCCTGCTCTGAGTCTGCACAGTTGCTCTCCCAGGTTTCAAGATGCAGTCAAAGTTTTTGGGTGTTTTTTTTTTGCACTGTACATTTCAAATGCTTCATTGTCAAACTGGTTAAAAGCCCTTATTTATAAAATGTGTGCGTCTCTTTCAGCTTAACTGAAAAGGCATTAAAATAACTGCAGCTGTGGAAAGAATAATTACAGCGAGATTTTGTCAAGGACTCTCTTGTCTGATGTTGCCATCTGTGACATGGTGAATGCAAAGATCATTTTAAACATAGGCAGTTAATGTAGAGAATAATTTGAGAGCTTTAGATATTTATGGTAAATTATTTAACTTTATTGTTTGGTTTTATGGCCTCATTATTCCACGTAGTAAGGGACTCTGCATTTTGTGTTGTTCTGCCCTTTGATTTTCACTTTGTAACAGAAAAGTACTCTGCAGTAAAAGTAACACTTCACACGTTTCAGGAATGTTTCAAGGAGACATCATATTAATCAGATTATTTTCATGCTCTTCAGTATCATCCTTGATGCCTTTTAAAAAAATCTTTAGAGAAAGCTCTTATTATTGACCAGGTGTTAATAGTCAGTCCTTCAAGCACGGGCAGTGGCAGGCGCTTGTAAACACATTTTCACATTAATTTTCTCCTGTCTCTTGGAATATTGTTTTTGAGACTCCCACTAAGAGGACGTTGCTGCATTATTTCCTCCAAGAACCCCCTAACCACCAAATTAAGAACAGACCGTCGCACTGGAAATGAGTAATTGGCTGCCAGAGACACAGAAAAAGGGGACTTGGCTTCACTGAGGACAGTCGCTGCTCTGTACACGGGGCTTGCGCTGGAGCGAAGTCAGATGTGCTCATTAATCAAATTAGGGCACGAGCAGCCCGTGGGGCCGGCTCCTGCACGGGGCGCCGGGCGCTGCCGTGCTCGCGGGACTCCTC